>NW_027305638.1:0-2500 GCF_039555335.1 Amphiura filiformis
CCTAACCCCTAACCTAACCTAACCCCTAACTACTTCTAACCCTAACTTTACCCTAACCCCTAACCTGTACTAACTTCTTCCCTAACCTAACCCTAACCCTAACCTAACCTAGCCTAACCTAACCCCTAACCCCTAACCCTAACCTAGCCTAACCCCTAACCCTTTAACCTAACCTAACCCCCTAGCAACCCTAACCTAACCTAACCTAACCTAGCCTAACCCCTAACCCCTACAACCTAACCCCTAGCCTAGCCTAGCCTAACCCTAGCCCTAGCCCTAACCTAGCCTAACCCTAGCCTAGCCTAGCCTAGCCTAACCTAGCCCTAGCCTAGCCCTGGCCTAGCCTGGCCTAGCCCTAGCCTAGCCTGGCCTGGCCTGGCCTAGCCTGGCCCTGGCCCCTGGCCTGGCCTGGCCAGCCCTGGCCTGGCCTGGCCTGGCCTGGCCTGGCCCCCTGGCCTGGCCTGGCCTGGCCTGGCCTGGCCTGGCCTGGCCTGGCCCCTGGCCCCTGGCCTGGCCTGGCACTGGCCTGGCCCTGGCCTGGCCTGGCCTGGCCTGCCCAGCTTCCCTAGCCTGGCCTGGCCTAACCTAACCCTAACCTAACCCTAACCCTATTTCCTTCAACTTCTTACAACCTAACCTAACCTAACCCCTAGCTTCTTCAACCTAACCCCTAACCTAACCCTAACCTAACCTAACCTAACCTAACCCTAACTTTAACCTAACCCTAGCCCTAACCCTAGCCCCTAACTTCTTCCTAACCTTCTTTTTCTTCCTAACCCTAACCCTAACCTAACCTAACCCTGCTTTACTAACCTAACCCCTAGCCTAACCCTAACCTAACTGGCTTCAACCCCAACCCTAACCTGGCCCTAACCTAGCCCTAGCCTGGCCCCTAACCCTAGCCCTAGCCCCAGCCCTGGCCTAGCCCAACCCCTAGCCTAGCCTGGCCTGCCTGGCCCTAGCCTGGCCTACCCTTCAGCCTGGCCTGGCCTGGCCCTGGCCTGGCCTGGCCCCTGGCCCTGGCCTGGCCTGGCCTGGCCTTAAGCCTGGCCTGGCCTGGCCCTGGCCTGGCCTGGCCCTGGCCCTGGCCTGGCCTGGCCTGGCCTAACCCTAACCTGGCCTAACCTAGCCTAACCCTAACCTAACCCTAACCTAACCTAACCTAACCCTAACCTAGCCTAACCCCTAACCTTCGCCTAACCCTAACCTAACCCCTAACCTAACCTAACCCTAACCCCTAACCTAACCTAACCTAACCCCTAACCCTAACCCCTAACCCCTACCCCTAACCCCTAACCCCAACCCTAACCTAACCCCTAGCCTAACCCTAACCTAACCCTTTCTAACTTCTTCAACCCCTAACCTAACCTAACCCTAGCCCTAACCTTAACCTTTAACCCTAACCTAGCCTAACCTAGCCCCTAGCCTAACCCCAAGCCTAACCCTAGCCTAGCCTAGCCCAACCTTCAACCTAACCTAACCCTATTTCAACCCCTAGCCCCTAACCCCTAACCCTAGCCCTAACTTCTCAACCCTAGCCCTAGCCCCTGGCCTAACCTTTGCCACAACCCCTGGCCCCTAACCTAGCCTAGCCCCTTTCTTCCAGCCCTAGCCTGGCCTGGCCAAGCCTAGCCTAGCCCCTAACCTAACCCCTAACCCTGGCCTGGCCTTTAACCCTGGCCTAACCTAACCCTAACCCTAACCCTAACCTAACCCTAACCCTAACCTAACCTAACCCTAACCCCTAACCTAACCTAACCTAACCCTTAACCCCTATTTCCTTTAACTAGCTAACCCTAACCTAACCCTAACCCCAACCCTAACCACAACCCTTCTTCCCTAACCTAGCTTACAACCCTAACCCCTAACCCCTAACCTAACCTAGCTTCAACCCTAGCCCCAACCTAGCCTAGCCTAGCCCTACCCTAACCCCTGACCCCAACCCTTTAACCTAACCCCTAGCCTAACCCTAACCCCCACAACCCCAACCCTAACCTAGCCTAGCCCCTAACCTAGCCAACCCTAGCCCTAGCCCTAACCCCTGCCTAGCCTAACCTCACAACCTGGCCAACCCTAGCCTAGCCCTAGCCTACCTAGCCCTAGCCCTAACCTGGCCCCTGCCAGCACAACCTGGCCTGGCCTAACCCTGGCCTGGCCTAGCCTGGCCCCTAGCCCCTAGCCTGGCCCTAGCCCTAACCTGGCCTGGCCCCTAGCCTGGCCTAGCCTGACCCCTGCCTAACCCCTAGCCTGGCCTATTTTCTTCAACCCCTAACCCTAACCCCTAACCTAACCCTAACCCTAACCTAACCCTAACCTAACCTAACCCCTAACCCTAACCCTAACCCTAACCCTAACCCTAACCCTAACCTCCTAACCCCAACCCTACCCCCACCCCTAACCCCCTAACCCTAACCCTAACCCCTAACCCTAACCCCAACCCTAACCCCCTAACCCTAACCCTAACCCCTACCCTACCCCAACCCTAACCCTAACCCCCTAA
>NW_027305638.1:15000-138411 GCF_039555335.1 Amphiura filiformis
AAGTGATTTATAGTTCAGTTTTTTCATCTCAAAACAAATTATTAAGTTACAAAAATAAGTTCCAGAGTGTAACAAGGCCAGATTTTGTAATTATAAACAATATACTAAGAAATTAAAGGCATGCGTTTTCATTGCCCAAGTGCATTTAATCGAAATGTGGCATGTATCAAATTCAAAACATTTTGATTTTGAGGACTTGATGAGACAAAAAATATGTTGAATGATTCGTTAAAAGTTGTGTGTTACTGTTTATGAGCTTTCTGTGTCACTTTTTAATATTTGAGTGACTATATACAGGGTGTCCCAGAAAAAAATACCGGGGGAATGAATTTAGACGTAAGTCGAGAAATAGACATAACAATCCAAAATTCTAAACATCAGCGTGTAGCCCATCTTATTCTGCATCTTATATGCCAATTTTACTGGAATCGGTTGACTGATTACGAAGAAATGAGCGATTACATAACGCATGCGTTTATTCACTTCATTCCAAGTTTGAAAGAAAGATCATTCAACACAATGCGCATTAGTGGTTAACTGTCGATGGGCTTCATATTTTGTTCTGTGAAATCCTGTTCGTTCTTTTTAAACAATTTGTTTCTTTCAAAACATTTCATTAAATTAGGTTTTGTTCAAATTGAAAAAATCGATATTGAAAATGAAAGCTTGTATGTAAGATGATGCTCGGTACTTGTAAATATCTTTTATCGTTAATGTTGATGTAAATGTTGCATAAAGAATTATTGCATAAAGAATTGCAGCTGGCTTAAAAAAATTCTCACACACATTAATGTTTTTGAAATATTTCCAAGACATTGTAATGCAAAGATTAAATCTTTTAAAACGTCAACATTAATGTTGCATGGTATCAAACATCACATGTAAAGCTGTAAGCACTTGACCATTGTCATTCTTGGCTCAAATATTCTTTGGAAAGTTAAAATATAACATATTTGCACAACCTAAAGAATTAATGTGAAAAGGCTTCCAATTGCAGAAATCAAAGTTTTCTCGGACAAACTCTTCTGCGAAAGCACGGATAACATACCACCGTCGGATTAGAAGATAGATAACGTGGACTAAAATTAATGAGATACACAAACTTTAGGAATCGATGAGCGAGTATGAAAAAAGCGCCTGTTGATAAAACTTGGAATGAACTGCATTGATGAGCGCATTATGTAATCGTTAATTTCTTCGCAACCATTCAACCGAATCAAATAAAATTTTCGTATGTGATGCATAATAAAATAGGCTATGCGTTACATTTTAAGTTGTTTGATTCTGATGTCTATTTCTCGACTTACGTTCAATTTTATTCACTCGGTAATTTTTTCTGGGACACCCTGTATGAGTTTTTGCCATTTTTGCCGGTTTAAACCAGGCAAAAACTGGCAAAAACAGTTTTGGCCAGGTTTTTGCCACTTTGCTGGCAAAAACAGGTTTTTGCCGGCAAAAACCGAACCCTGTAATGACCTCATCAATTATGCAAATTAGGGCCTATGTATAATTGTACACATTGTAACTAAGTGACGACGTTTACAATGATATTTTGGATACAATTGTACACATTATGACTAAGTAATGGCGGTAAAACTTGGTAACATATGTGAAGCAACAAACATTAAGCCCCTGTTTCTTTTTTCTGTTGTCTTTATACGTCCGTATCTGTAGGCCCCTAACTGTCAGTAATTTGGTATAAAATGCTAATAAACAGTTCTTGTCTTTGGAGAGACCGAGAAAGACATCACACTTAATAAACTTGATTTCTGAGACTAAATTTGTTACTCCACCCTACACGATCCATTTTCGGGCCAATCACCGACCAGTTACTCCTAACTATCTCTGTAATAATAGGCCTACAGAGTGGTATTGCCAAACAATATATCCAGAGCAAATTATAAACTGATTTGAAGTATTAACAAAAGAGTTAAAAATTACTGACAATGATGTACAAACTATACTAAATACTAGTAACTCCTATATAAAAAGATTAGTCACACTGTGTACAACTGAACACAATATATTAGTCTTATATTTACAAGGTGAGACACACTGTGTACAATAATATTGTACACACCATTTAAAAAAAATTCTACACCACAAATGTTTGAGGCATTTGATCAAAAATAGTGTTTCATGTGTTCTACAGGTCTTATACTAACCCCTGACTAGAATTTAGCTTGTCCACAAGTTATTTCATATAAAATTAAAACGGGAAAGTACCAGTCTTTTGGCAACATGCTGTAGTGGGTGATGACCTCTTAGATTGTGAAAAGTGACATTCAGCTAGGCGAGGGAGCTCTGCACTGGAGGATAGCACATGAATGCACAATTGTGCACATGGTGTTTCTTTGCAGTAATAGGCTTCCCCTGGCATACAGGGAGCAATAGAAGTCCATGTGTACAATTGTACACAATAGGCCTATGTACGAAGGGTTATTTATATACCGCTTTATGCCGTAAACAGCCTCAAAGCGCTTTACATTTGTTCCGCCGTCATTAGAATATGTCGGAACTACGTTTGCAGCCTACAAGTGGCGCAGGGTCCATCAGAACAACAACTGTGACTACCCCTATAACAGCTTCCCATTACACCTAAACTACATGGCTTTCAAGCTTTTAGTCACATCTAAGGTTGTTTCCTAGTAAACATGGTTATACCCATTTTATTTAGGTATATTTAATTCATTGTATTATAAACTCTTTTTTTTGTATAATTAAGTTTATTTTTTCCTGTTTGATTTGTATTGTATATTTTTATGTCCGGCCCTACTTCAGTAGACAGCATCTGATGTCATTACCAATGCTTTCTTCAGTAGACAGTATATGTCATTACCAATGCTTTCTTCAGTAGACAGCATATGATGTCATTACCAATGCTATCTTCAGTAGACAACATATGATATAATTACCAATGCTATCTCCAGTAGACAGTATATGTCATTACCAATGCTTTCTTCAGTAGACAGCATATGATGTCATTCCCAATGCTATCTTCAGTAGACAGCATATAATATCATTACCAATGCTATCTCCAGTAGACAGTATATGCCATTACCAATGCTATCTTCAGTAGACAGCATCTGATGTCATTACCAATGCTTTCTTCAGTAGACAGCATATGATGTCATTACCAATGCTATCTTCAGTAGACAACATATGATGTCATTGCCAATGCTATCTTCAGTATACAGCATATGATGTCATTATTAATGCTATCTTCAGCAGACAGCATATGATGTCATTACCAATGCTATCTTCAGTAGACAGCATCTAATGTCATTGCCAATGCTATCTTCAGTAGACAGCATATGATGTCATTACCAATGCTCAAGCCCCGGCGCGGCCCAAGGACTCCTGTGCACTTGGTTTATCCCGATTCCATGCTCGCTCTCGCAGGTTTTCTGCGGGATCTCCGGTTTCCTCCTGTATCGCAAAAATCGGTGATTAATTGTTTGGTTATCAAAAACTTCCTTCACCCAATGGAATTTGGGTAGCTGCACAGATAATTGGTGGATGTTACAATCTAAATGCGGATAGGTGTGCGCCGTTCGGCAGCAACCAAGTTGATGCGATCCGATTGTGATGATTCACCATTGCAGCGAAATTACAGCGCTTTGAGTCCTCTAAGATCTGGAGAAAGGCGCTTTATAAATCCAAAATTTATTTATTTATTATGATGTCATTACCAATGCTATCTTCAGTAGACAGCATCTCATGTCATTACCAATGCTATCTTCAGTAGACGGTATATGATGTCATTACCAATGCTATCTTATTCAGTAGACTGCATCTGATGCCATTACCAATGCTATCTCCAGTAGACAGCATCTCATGTCATCACCAATGCCATCTTCAGTAGACGGTATATGATGTCATTACCAATGCTATCTTCAGTAGACACCGCATCTAATGTCATTGCCAATGCTATCTTCAGTAGACAGCATCTCATGTCATTGCCAATGCTATCTTCAGTAGACAGCATCTCATGTCATTGCCAATGCTATCTTCAGTAGACAGCATCTCATGTCATTACCAATGCTATCTTCAGTAGACGGTATATGATGTCATTACCAATGCTATCTTATTCAGTAGACTGCATCTGATGCCATTACCAATGCTATCTCCAGTAGACAGCATCTCATGTCATCACCAATGCCATCTTCAGTAGACGGTATATGATGTCATTACCAATGCTATCTTCAGTAGACACCGCATCTAATGTCATTGCCAATGCTATCTTCAGTAGACAGCATCTCATGTCATTGCCAATGCTATCTTCAGTAGACGGTATATGATGTCATTACCAATGCTATCTTATTCAGTAGACTGCATCTGATGCCATTACCAATGCTATCTCCAGTAGACAGCATCTCATGTCATCACCAATGCCATCTTCAGTAGACGGTATATGATGTCATTACCAATGCTATCTGCAGTAGACACCGCATCTAATGTCATTGCCAATGCTATCTTCAGTAGACAGCATCTCATGTCATTGCCAATGCTATCTTCAGTAGACAGCATCTCATGTCATTGCCAATGCTATCTTCAGTAGACAGCATCTAATGTCATTACCAATGCTATCTTCAAATTGTTTTTATTACCAATGACAGCATCTGATGTCATTACCAATGTTATCTTTAGTAGACAGCATCTCATGTCATTGCCAATGCTATCTTCAGTAGACACAGCATCTAATGTCATTGCCAGTGCTATCTTCAGTAGACAGCATCTCATGTCATTGCCAATGCTATCTTCAGTAGACAGCATCTAATGTCATTACCAATGCTATCTTCAAATTGTTTTTAATATAATTGGGAAAGTAAACTCTCGCCAAAAATTTCTTTATAGGCAAGCTAACTTTTTTAATCATAGCATCAAAAAAACGATCTGCTCAGCTCTTGTTCTTTGCCTTTTTGACTATTCAATCTCTTCATGGTATGCAGGCATCTCCAAATATCACGCGCAAAGGCTTCAATGTGCTCAAAACAAAATCATTCGTTTCATCCTGAATAAGGATTTTCGGTATCACATCAGTCACTCTGACTTTCAAAATCTTGGCATTTTAAATATAAATAACAGAGCTGAGCAGCTCCGTTTAAATCATGTTTTTAATATTTTTCACAATACTTGTCCTGACTACATGAATGAGAATTATACTAGACTATCAAGTGTGCATCATTACAGCACAAGGGGAAGGGACTTTAATTTTCAAGTTCCACGGATCAAGTCTTTTAGTTCTGGTTCTTTTTATTTTAATGCTATCAAAAACTGGAATAGCTTGCCGGAAGATATTAAATCTGTCTCACTGAAATACAAGTTTAAAAAAAAGATGTCAAAGCTAACCTTTTAAATCAAATGAATGTCTAGTTTGTTGTATTTTGCTCCAATGCTTTGATTTTTGGTGTTTTTTACCAGTCTTAACTTTTATTATCTTTTTTTTTTTTTTTTAGGACCCCTTTGGAAATAAGTTTTTAAGCCTAAAGGGTTATCCTTGGCATGGTGTTATGGATTCTGTATGTAAAATAATTTGTATGTTTATAATATGTATTTTACCTGTAAGTGTAAGTGCAATATAATGTTTGTAATGTGTATCCATTTTAACATGCTGAATAAAATAAAATCAAAATCAAATCAAATCAAATCAGACAGCATCTCATGTCATTACCAATGCTATCTTCAGTAGACAGCATCTCATGTCATTGCCAATGCTATCTTCAGTAGACAGCATATGATGTCATTACCAATGCTATCTTCAGTAGACAGCATCTAATGTCATTACCAATGCTATCTTTAGTAGACAGCATCTAATGTCATTACCAATGCTATCTTCAGTAGACAGCATGTGATGTCATTACCAATGTTATCTTCAGTAGACAGCATCTGATGTCATTGCCAATACTATCTTCAGTAGACATCATCTAATGTCATTACCAATGCTATCTTCAGTAGACAGCATGTGATGTCATTACCAATGCTATCTTCAGTAGACAGCATCTGGTGTCATTACCAATGCTATCTTCAGTAGACAGCATCTCATGTCATTACCAATGCTATCTTCAGTAGACAGCATCTCATGTCATTGCCAATGCTATCTTCAGTAGACAGCATCTAATGTCATTACCAATGCTATCTTCAGTAGACAGCATCTGATGTCATTACCTATGCTATCTTCAGTAGACAGCATATAATGTCATTACCAATGCTATCTTCAGTAGACAGCATCTAATGTCATTACCAATGCTATCTTCAGTAGACAGCATCTCATATCATTGCCAATGCTATCTTCAGTAGACAGCATCTCATGTCATTGCCAATGCCATCTTCAGTAGACAGCATCTCATGTCATTGCCAATGCTATCTTCAGTAGACAGCATGTGATGTCATTACCAATGCTATCTTCAGTAGACAGCATATGATGTCATTACCAATGCTATCTTCAATAGACAGCAAATGATGTCATTACCAATGCTATCTTCAGTAGACAGCATCTCATGTCATTGCCAATGCTATCTTCAGCAGACAGCATCTCATGTCATTACCAATGCTATCTTCAGTAGACAGCATGTGATGTCATCACCAATGCTATCTTCAGTAGACAGCATATGATGTCATTACCAATGCTATCTTCAGTAGACAGCATATGATGTCATTACCAATGCTATCTTCAATAGACAGCAAATGATGTCATTACCAATGCTATCTTCAGTAGACAGCATCTCATGTCATTGCCAATGCTATCTTCAGCAGACAGCATCTCATGTCATTACCAATGCTATCTTCAGTAGACAGCATCTCATGTCATTGCCAATGCTATCTTCAGCAGACAGCATCTCATGTCATTGCCAATGCTATCTTCAGCAGACAGCATCTCATGTCATTACCAATGCTATCTTCAGTAGACAGCATCTCATATCATTGCCAATGCTATCTTCAGCAGACAGCATCTCATGTCATTACCAATGCTATCTTCAGTAGACAGCATATGATGTCATTACCAATGCTATCTTCAGTAGACAGCATCTCATGTCATTGCCAATGCTATCTTCAGTAGACAGCATGTGATGTCATTACCCAGCAAACACAAAACGTTTTCGACATCATTCGCAAAAGGTTATAAAAGGTTGTCAGAAAACGTTTAAATGTCGGGTTATATAAAGGGTATATTAAGAGTATAAAACGTTTTCATAACCTTAAAAACATTTTTGATAATCTACTGCTCAGCAAACAAAACATTCTAAACAGAATGTTATTTTGGGGTTGAAAAATATTTTGCGAAAAATGTTTGCCCAAAATATTTTCAATAACGTTTTAAAAACGTTTTCATGACCTTTATATAACCCGACATTTAAATGTTATTAAAAGGTTTTGAAAAAACATTTTAAGAACATTTCTGTGTTTGCTGGGTTCAAATATTTTAACATAATGTTATTAAAGTATTGACACAATATTTGGCAAAAATGTTTGCAAAAATAGTTTACAATAACATTTTTTGAAAACATTAAAAAATATTGTTGTAGTGTGTTTTCACACAAAACGTTTTAAAACGTTAAAATGACCTTTATATAACCCGACATTTTAATGTTATTAAAACGTTTTTACCTAAACCAAAAGCCAAAATATAACTTATTTTAAAACGTTTTTGTGTTTGCTGGGTACCAATGCTATCTTCAGTAGACAGCATATGATGTCATTACCAATGCTATCTTCAGTAGACAGCATCTCATATCATTGCCAATGCTATCTTCAGTAGACAGCATCAGATGTCATTACCTATGCTATCTTCAGTAGACAGCATGTGATGTCATCACCAATGCTATCTTCAGTAGACAGCATCTCATGTCATTACCAATGCTATCTTCAGTAGACAGCATATGATGTCATTACCAATGCTATCTTCAGTAGACAGCATATGTTTATCAATGCTATCTTCAGTAGACAGCAAATGATGTCATTAACAATGCTATCTTCAGCAGACAGCATCTCATGTCATTGCCAATGCTATCTTCAGTAGACAGCATGTGATGTCATTACCAAAGCTATCTTCAGTAGACAGCATCTGATGCCATTACCAATGCTATCTTCAGCAGACAGCATCTCATGTCATTGCCAATGCTATCTTCAGTAGACAGCATGTGATATCATTACCAAAGCTATCTTCAGTAGACAGCATCTAATGTCATTACCAATGCTATCTTCAGTAGACAGCATCTCATGTCATTACCAATGCTATCTTCAGTAGACAGCATCTCATGTCATTGCCAATGCTATCTTCAGTAGACAGCATGTGATGTCATTACCAATGCTATCTTCAGTAGACAGCATATGTCATTACCAATGCTATCTTCAGTAGACAGCAGCTCATATCATTGCCAATGCTGTCTTCAGTAGACAGCATCAGATGTCATTACCAATGCTATCTTCAGCAGACAGCATCTCATGTCATTGCCAATGCTATCTTCAGTAGACAGCATGTGATGTCATTACTAATGCTATCTTCAGTAGACAGCATCAGATGTCATTACCAATGCTATTTTCAGCAGACAGCATCTCATATCATTGCCAATGCTATCTTCAGTAGACAGCATCAGATGTCATTACCAATGCTATCTTCAGCAAACAGCATCTCATGTCATTGCCAATGCTGTCTTCAGTAGACAGCATATAATGTCATTACCAATGCTATCTTCAGCAGACAGCATCTCATGGCATTCAGTAGACACAGCATCTAATGTAATTACCAATGCTATCTTCAGTAGACAGCATCTCATATCATTGCCAATGCTATCTTCAGTAGACAGCATCAGATGTCATTACCAATGCTATCTTCAGTAGACAGCATGTGATGTCATTGCCAATGCTATCTTCAGTAGACAGCATGTGATGTCATTACCAATGCTATCTTCAGTAGACAGCATCTCATATCATTGCCAATGCTATCTTCAGTAGACAGCATCAGATGTCATTACCAATGCTATCGTCAGCAGACAGCATCTCATGTCATTGCCAATGCTATCTTCAGTAGACAGCATATGATGTCATTACCAATGCTATCTTCAGTAGACAGCATCTCATATCATTGCCAATGCTATCTTCAGTAGACAGCATCAGATGTCATTACCAATGCTATCGTCAGCAGACAGCATCTCATGTCATTGCCAATGCTATCTTCAGTAGACAGCATGTGATGTCATTACCAATGCTATCTTCAGTAGACAGCATGTGATGTCATTACCAATGCTATCTTCAGTAGACAGCATCTGATGCCATTACCAATGCTATCTTCAGCAGACAGCATCTCATGTCATTGCCAATGCTATCTTCAGTAGACAGCATGTGATGTCATTACCAAAGCTATCTTCAGTAGACAGCATCTAATGTCATTACCAATGCTATCTTCAGTAGACAGCATCTCATGTCATTGCCAATGCTATCTTCCGTAGACAGCATGTGATGTCATTACCAATGCTATCTTCAGTAGACAGCATATGTCATTACCAATGCTATCTTCAGTAGACAGCATCTCATATCATTGCCAATGCTATCTTCAGTAGACAGCATCAGATGTCATTACCAATGCTATCTTCAGCAGACAGCATCTCATGTCATTGCCAATGCTATCTTCAGTAGACAGCATGTGATGTCATTACCAATGCTATCTTCAGTAGACAGCATCAGATGTCATTACCAATGCTATTTTCAGCAGACAGCATCTCATATCATTGCCAATGCTATCTTCAGTAGACAGCATCAGATGTCATTACCAATGCTATCTTCAGCAGACAGCATCTCATGTCATTGTCAATGCTGTCTTCAGTAGACAGCATATAATGTCATTACCAATGCTATCTTCAGCAGACAGCATCTCATGGCATTCAGTAGACACAGCATCTAATGTAATTACCAATGCTATCTTCAGTAGACAGCATCTCATATCATTGCCAATGCTATCTTCAGTAGACAGCATCAGATGTCATTACCAATGCTATCTTCAGCAGACAGCATCTCATGTCATTGCCAATGCTATCTTCAGTAGACACAGCATCTAATGTCATTGCCAATGCTATCTTCAGTAGACAGCATGTGATGTCATTACCAATGCTATCTTCAGTAGACAGCATATGATGTCATTACCAATGCTATCTTCAGTAGACAGCATCTTATGTCATTACCAATGCTATCTTCAGTATACAGCATATGATGTCATTACCAATGCTATCTTCAATAGACAGCAAATGATGTCATTACCAATGCTATCTTCAGTAGACAGTATCTCATGTCATTGCCAATGCTATCTTTAGTAGACAGCATCTGATGTCATTACCAATGCTATCTTCAGCAGACAGCATCTCATGTAATCACCAATGCTATCTTCAGTAGACAGCATCTCATGTCATCACCAATGCTATCTTCAGTAGATAGCATCTGATGTCATTGCCAATGCTATCTTCAGTAGATAGCATCTAATGTCATTACCAATGCTATCTTCAGCAGACAGCATCTCATGTCATTGCAAATGCTATCTTCAGTAGACAGCATGTGATGCCATTACCAATGCTATCTTCAGTAGCAAATGGACAAATAAGAGTCATATGTCTTACTATGACTGTATTCCTACCAAAATCTGATTTTCAATTCACTAGAAACGTGTTGATATGTATATCTTTGAAAATCACCAAAATTGAAAAAGACATTAACCACGGGCACCGTGGCATCGTCGCCTGTTACTCTTTAGCATTCATAGTGCCTTGGCAGTGGTTCGAACCCTCATGTGAATTTTAGTATTTTTTAATTCTTTTTACTAACATGCCCCTGAATGAAATTGTTGGCGAAGTACCTTTAAGTGTTAGCAAGGAAACAGTTGTTGACCTGTTTAAGGACAGAATAAAGTGACCCAAAAATTTCAACATTGCTTTGTAACTTTTTGCTGTGTATGGACAATATATGGCGCTCTATGATAGTCCTACTATATTACCACGACTAAACTGGTCACTGAAAACTGTGTCCGGACAAGATAATAATCGAAATGAATGCAGCACCAACACTATTCAGTGAGTCTATTTATTATACAAATCAAATTTATTCACCTTTGCAAAAACATTTCTCCCAATTCAGCATAGATAATTATGACTACCTTTTTAACCTCCATGATGATAACTGTTAGAATTAGTCGCATTAAAATTGCAACAATGTTATGTTTGTGTTTCCATTCTACACCAGATTCACTGCAATGGGCTATTCCACTTGAAATCCATACACCCCCTATGGCGGACATGACCTTAATCTCTCACACAGGGGGTGGATATTTCAAATGGAGTCACCCATTCAGTGTTGTCTGCTCCAAAATGGGTTATTCCACTTGAAATCCATACACCCCCTATGGAAGACATGACTTTATTAATCTTCCACGCAGGGAATGTGAATTTCAAATGGAGCCACCCATTCAGTGTCATCTGTCCCAAAATAGGATATTCCAGTTGAAATTCATACACCCCCATCTTTCACACATGGATCGCAAATTTCAAATGGGGTTTCTTGAATGTGTAACTCCATTTGGAATTTACACCCCTGTCTAATAACTCAAATGTAATAGCCCAAATAATGTTGGGAATGCAGTGGGCTATATTCAAACCCTGTCCCTGCAGAGGGCCAAGAACCATTATGTGTACAGCTGCAAAAGATTTTTATAATTATATACTTTATCACAATAGATTTTGTACATTAACAAATATTACATATTTTTACTTTTTCTATACTCATATAAATTTATATAAAACTTTGAACATATATAAACTGTATAACTTGTTCAAGGAAACCGCATGGTGTATTTAAAGGTATGCAAGATTAGATCCAACAGCCAGCCAACAATAGTTTCCAACCTGTAAGTTATTACCCCATGAGAACTACCTGCCGATTGGCCAAAATGAATAGTGTGTCCAATTTTGAACCAATTAAGGTTGGTCTGAACCCTGGAATTATGGAAACTTTCGGGCCTCATAACTTCTAAATTGTTGGTCTAAAGTATATAAAAGTATACATATTTAGAATGGCAAAGACTTGATAAGTTCATCTGCGAGGTCAAATTTGGGCCAAAATGGCACTTTTGGCCCAAAATCCCAAAAATAACGGTTTTTGGCCCACTTCTTTTTTGTGCACCGTAACAAAAAATTCTTGAGCCAAAAGTTTTTTGAAACTAATTTTAAAAACTAGATCAAAATATCTAGGACCCGTTTTTCATTTTTTGAATTTTGACCAATTTCACCAAAAATATTTGAAATTTGTGCCAAAATCGGGCTTTTTTATGATTTTTTTGAAAAATCAGCATTTTTTGACCATTTTTGGCAAATTTCTCAAAGTTAGTTGAAATTCAAAAAATGAAAAAAGTGTCCCAGATATTTTGATCTAGTTTTTAAAAAATTAAGAAAAAACTAATTTTGGCCCAAGAATTTTTTTGTTACGATGCACAAAAAAGAAGTGGGCCAAAAACATTATTTTAGATTTTGGGCCAAAAGTGCCATTTTGGCCCAAATTTGACCTCACAGATGAACTTATCAAGTCTTTGCCATTCTAAATATGTATACTTTTATATACTTTAGACCAACAATTTAGAAGTTATGAGGCCCGAAAGTTTCCATAATTCCAGGGTTCAGACCAACCTTAAGAGAGGGTATTAACAAGATCATCTGCAAAAGCAAGTTTGAAAGCCTAGTCATAATTGGCAATTGAAATGAGCATTTCAAGTTATCAACCAATCAGGAATGCTGTTAGATGACCAGCAGTGTCCAGGGGGTTAAAGGGATATACCGTAAAGCTTTGCCAAATGGCACATATTGGCTCCATTGACAGCTGCAAAAGATGTTTATAATTATATTTCATTGTAATAATTTAGAACATTTAATAAAAAATATTATGTTTAACTTTTTCTATTCTCATACTGTACAGGCTGTATCAAAATGATTGGTAATCCCTAGTGATTTTGGACAAGACTGCCACATCAAAATGCAACATCAGAGCCACCTAGTTTATGGATAAATGTTATAAACGGTCATAAAACTATAAATTCCGGTCATTTCAATATGAATCAATGTAACATTTGGAAGAAACAGGCCTTTTCAATACCGATGGGTACCAATTATTTTGATACTCTGTATACATAAAACTTTGATATAGAAACTGTATCACTTGTTAATGGTGTAATTTAAAAGGGCATTTCGTGATCCACAGCATCATCCCCCCACTTTTCTCAAAAAAAGTTGAGATTTTTATATCACTGGAAACCGCTGAATACATAATGTTTATTTATAAAAAAATTCTTGCAGATAAATTCGGTTATTAAAGATATCGTGAGCCAGAACGAAATTACAACACATTGTCTATGGAGCAGTGTAATACACATAATCATGCATAACTCGCAAACGCAAAATCGGAATCAACTGAAATTTTGGGAATAAGCCTTTTTTGTGAATATCTACTGAAAAATGCAATAAAAAGAGGATGCAAGGATCACAAAATACTCCTTTAAGGGGAAAGTTATGCAAGATTAGAGCCAACTGTTTAAATAAACACCTGTTGAATCTTGACTAGGTCCAACTGCTTAAATAAGCACCTGCTGAATCTTGACTACTTTTAAAGATCAGATCGCATCAAAAATATATATATTCTTACCTAATTTCTATAATTTGGTATTTGGAATAATAATCACTCACTAAAGGCATAAAATCCTTGAAATATTGCCCCTATGTAGATGTCAACAGAAAACATTTGATAACATCAATAACATGATTCACCATTCTTTTGTATATTTTAGTTCAGGCGATCAAAAAACCTAAAATTACCCTAAATATCACCAAAATCTGACAAATCGGAAAAAAAAAAAAAAGGAAAATTCTACACAACATCAATTCTGGGCCGGTCAGGCCCATAGAACAGGGTTTTTTTTAATAATTTTTTGGTCACCTTAAGACAACTTGCTTGTTTTGTACAAAAACTAAAATGGTAAGTTGGATTACATTAAGCACTGGAGGAAAACATGATTGCGGTTTTTGCGGCTGCAATTGTGTTTAAAAAAATTTTTTTACAAAAATTGAACAAAAAAAAGTCATGGACCCAAAATTACTTGTTATTCAAGGTTGGAACCAGAGAAATACTGTTACTGCTAAAAAAGTAGCAGTATTTCACTGGTTCTAACCTTGAATAAGAAGTAATTTTGTGTTTGTAAATTTTTTTTGTGGGGGTGTGTGTGCGTGTGTTTTTCAGGAAATTGTTTTTTTGCATTTATTTGAAAATCATGGTACGTTTTTTGGCTTCCCAAATCACATTTTCCTCCGCTGCTTAGATTACATCAACTAGTGACTTTTTCTCACCACACAGCATGAATGATAGTCTTGCAAGAGGTACAGTAGTTTCAGGTTAGGTAACTGAAACAAGAAATGTCTTTAAAAAAGACAACACCATGGATGAATAGAAAGCAAATTTATACTTCTACGCTACTCAAATTTGGTACACTCACCAGAGCGCTTTCACCGGGTCAACAGATGTTATTGCTGAAGACGCCTGTTGACCCGGTAAAAGCGCTCCGGTGAGTGTACCAAATTTGAGTAGCGTAGAAGTATAAATTTGCTTTCTATTTACATTTACCACTATGTATATCATTATACCATGGGTGAAGTTCATGAAAAACAAGGCTGGCTGATAAAATACTTCTTTTTATTAATGACCCAACAATCTTCTCAAAGCTGATGGTAATGATTTTGCATCAGTTAATTTTGGGTTTGTGAAAAATCTGAACATGTTGCTTGGACCTCGGAATATTCCTCGGTTCCAAAGACAAAATGTTTATAATTTTCACAATACCAGAAAAATAACCGATGCAAAGTCATTTTCTATTAAATGATATAAATAGATGGGTGATGCTATTCTTCAGTCACGTCTTGTGAGGGAGAAATCCTAATTTTCAACAACTTGTTAAAATAGTTATTAATCATTTAGAAATGACAGCTTGATCTAGTCATGTAGTATATGGTGAGCAGTTTTAACCATAAACAAGAAAATATGTAGAACATTCCCCAACAGGCAAAGTCCAGCGTTATCTGTTAATGAGGGTCAATCGTTCCATGAAGCATATGCACAAAAACGCTCACTTGTTCTGTGCCTGTACCCTGTAGATTTCCCGCAAACGTACATAGGCACCGCAGGGCTTATAATAAACCTAATACACCTCCCAAGACACAAACGTATTATGTTATTTGTTTGACACAGGCGTCCAAGCAATTAGCCCATATGAATAGGTGATAATTATTAGCATACAAAGCACAGGGAATACTGTTGGTGAATGGTTTGTATATTTTTCAGTCTATGGTTTTAACATAATGATTGTATGTGTGGGTTTTTTGTTTTGTTTTTATTGATTTAAACCACTTCAAGTTGGGCCAAAGCTGTGTATGCGGTCAAACCCATCAAGCCAAGGATGGCTGGAACACCAAATGCTCCTCTGTTGCGTTTCTTCGGATCTGTAACAACAAAAAGATAATATTTTGATATGATAAAAACACTTGACACAACAATTTATGAACACATGCCTCAAGAAGGATGGTCCAATATCATCACATCATGCTATTTACACCTTGGTTAACTCCCCCACATGGGTGACGACAAGTTTCAAATTTTGTTTTTAAAAATTCAATATTTCAGAAATGTAAATTTGCATTATGACCATATTTGGCATCGGCGTGAAAAATGCGTATGAAGTTATAATGTGTGATTTGCTTCACAGCGACGCCCTCAATTTTACTTGGATTTCTAATTTTTGCATAATTATCAATTATAATGCCCAGTGGTGTACTAAAATACCACGTAAAAGACTAAGCCTGAAGTACTTTAATAGTAAAATTTAACTTTTTATATTAAAACCGGGGAGACCCGGTTTTATTCAGAGTTCACCGATCGAGTGCTTGCTAACATGTCCCGTTGATGTCATGTTAGCTTATGTGTACACACGTCGAGCGTGATGCTCCGTGCAGCACGGTATTACATGTACGCACATTGTAGGCGCTGGAATGAAATCGCAATTTTCTTTGTTATACCTCATTTGTTTGGCTTGAAATTAAAAGGGGATAATGTGATCACACAGTGAAAACAAACATTTAAATTGGCTCAGTGGTTCTTATTAAGAATAACGCTTTTGATATTTCACGTGACATTTTGCTCTGCTAATTAGTCAAGGTCAGGTCACACGATGAGCGCGACATAATTTGTTCCTTAAAGAAGGTGCAGATAATTCATGACAATTAGCCATATCATAAACTCACTTCTGTGTGTAGGCTGTGCACACTCTACACATTCGGCAATGAGTATGAAACAATGCTGATGGTAATTAAATGTGAGAGAACTCTGATAGAAATCCAAGCACCCCCATGGAAGACATGATGACCTTAATCTTTCAAAGAGGGAGTGTGAATTTCATATGGAATTAACTGAATGGGTGACTCCATTTGAAATATACCCTTCCCCCCCCCCCACCCCCTGGTGTGGTAGATTAAGGCCATATGGGGTGTATAGATTTCAGCTGGAATAGCCTCATATCTTACCACCAGTGGAGTATCCATGTGCATAGACAAATCGGCTTAGCACCCAAACGCAACCCAGAGATGACGCTGCCCTCTGTGTACAGAGAAAAACAAAATTATAAATATAATAGATTTTTATGGAGCCAGGACAATTTTTTGAAAATTGCAGGAGCTCTGTTAATCACTCTCCTAAGTTTACTAAGGTGCTCAACAAGGAGCTCAATCTAAAATATCTGTATTTTAAACATAGGGATTCAAGTAGTGAGGAGCTCAGTAAATCATGAAATGTTGTTAAGGAGTGCTGTAGGAGCTCTGGTGCAATCAAGCTCCTCAAAAATGAAGGTCTGGTCCGCTGTATTACACAGTGACGTTTTGTAAATTTTCATGAATTCTGGCAGAGTAGGTAGACAACACACCTCAAAATTACCAAATCCTGGCTATTAATTTTATCTATTTATCTGTTTTAAAACGTATTTAGTACTATTTACAGCTCATACGGCATAAGAGTGTGTATGAAGCCAGCACACACACTACATCAACTGTTACATGCACAGGACAGAAACTCAATCATCACCTCACTCCTAAACAAACTGTGCCCAAGTTTAATTGACAGATGACGTCAGACGCAAACTAGTCTTTAATTCTGTCTTTGATTATTAAAGTTACGTCAAATTTGGCTTACAACTGACGACAGGTTATACTTACAGGATGTCTCAGCCCTGATACCATCAGAAAGAACAAAAACGATGGGTAGTACTCCAATCTGTAAGATTAAAAGAGCAAATAAAATGACAGTAGTTATGTTGTATTTGTGGGTGCTTGTTGTCACCTTTTCACGTCCATATCACAGCAAAACTGCTTTTTTGAGTCTGGCGAGACAAATATCAGGTATATCTCAATCTTGGAAAGAAGTACTTGAAACAGTTCACATGGTTCATTGTAAATAATTCCAATGATGATGTTGACTACTCACATTTTTAGTAATGTTTCACAACTACACCTAGTGCACATCGTCATCATCCCTATATCTTTGAGTTAAAAATTGCCGTGATAGTACAGCGAATCCTCTCGTTTTTTAACAGCTACGCATCGCGATTTTGTTCGAGATAGGCCAAGCGACTTAGGCTAAGCATACCATGACTATCATATGAGATACCACAGCGTTTCCATATTCTACACATATTACGATTTGTGCATGCTCTAGTACTCCATATGATGTTTCTATTACAAGAAAAAAATCTGTTTTCAGGTACAACCACTGAGTTTTGTTTCCAGTACACTCACTCGAAAAGCAGTCCACTAATTAGCGGGGCCTTGCAGCTTGCTGTGGATATCTTTTACTGCATTTTTAATGTAAAAAATTTGAAATCCAATGTAAAAATTGATATATATTTAATTTTGAGAATGACAATTATACTTTATAGGTATAAAGGAAACGTTTAGCCCATTTAGTTAAGTTCCAGGTGCACGTCCTATAACACAATGCATATGTAAACTTTCTTTATCTGTGTCAATAATAGAATATTGATTTCAACGGAGTATTGAGCTGTATGGAAAAAAATATTATAATACAGGGTGTTGACACTGTGTAGTGGTTTCATCAGACTGGCAAATCATCATATCTGACTACTTTTTTATAGGCAACAGGAACCGTTGAGGGTGTGATGAGTTGGTCAAAGATGTTGTTGAGTGAATAGGCCCCCTCGTCCTTGTTCTGAGTGCCTTTTCCTTTTCACCAAACAACATCTTTGACCAACTCATCACCTGCAATGTATTTAAAACAATTAACCCTGTGAGAGCTACCTGCCGATTGGACAAAAATAAGTTTTCATTATCAATTGGACCAATCAGCAACATTGTTAGAATAATTGAATACCTGAGTGGAAGAAGGGCCCAACTCCATCAAAACTGTTTTTGAGATATTAAGAAGAAACTTAATATTTGGAAAAGTTTTGTAGACAGAATGTTTTCATCTTCAGGGGACCTTTAATACATGAACATACAATAGTACATACATTCAAAATTATATATGATGTTTCCATGGCAGCGGTACAGGTCTTAATACTGAGCTGGAGTTGGGCCCTTCTTCCACTAATATGCTGCAAGTGCCAGTTCTGTGTTATAAATAGCTACAGAAATTAGGTAATCACCATTAATTGCACAAGTAGAACTCATGTGATATGTTAGCAAGAAAATTTATTGTAGTGAAAAGCAGATTTCATGGATGAACAAAATTCCTCTTTAACCCTATATTTGTGGAAGAAGGGCCCAACTCCATGGAGTTGGGCCTTTCTTCCATGAAAACCATGATTCAGTGGCAGTGGAAGACTATTTAGAGAGAGGATTTTGGCTCATCTTTCACCATAAGGAAGAACATTCTGCTGGCAATAAAATGCTGGGTCTAACTCATTTTTGTAAAAAATTGGAGTTGGGCCCTTCTTCCACAAATATAATGGCCAAAGCGGAGTATTGTCCATCCATCATATCTGCTTCTTACTACAATAAACTTTCTTGCTAGCATATTACATGCTTCTACCTGTGCAATTAATGGATAATTATCAAATTTCTGTAGCTATTTATAACACATCTGCTTACGGAACTGTATCTTGTATCTTGTACCTTGTATATTAGTGGAAGAAGGGCCCAACTCCAACTCGTATTAAGACCTGTACCATTGCCATGGAAACATCATATATAATTTCGAATGTATGTAATATTGTATGTTCATGTATTGAAGGTCCCCTGAAGATGAAAACATTCTGTCTATAAAACTTTTCCAAATATGAAGTTTTTTCTTAATATCTCAAAAACAGTTTTGATGGAGTTGGGCCCTTCTTCCACTCAGGTATTCAATTTCACCACGCAATGAATTATTTGCAAAACTTCATTCTGATTGGTGATTAAAATGAAAATATCATGTAATTGACCAATCAGAGGCAATGTTAGATTGGCAGGTAGTGCTCAGGGGGTTTTAATGTAAAAGTGATGTAATTATTTTCCTGTTTGCTCATTTGCAACCCCTCTAACACTCTGTATGTGAGATTGTAGACAACAAGTTTCCAAAATTCTTTGTAAAATTCAAAAATGTCAGAATTGTACGTTTTCATCACCATATTTGGAATCAGCACCAAAAATACATTAAAATGAGGAAACAAGCCTAATATTGTTCAGTGGTTCTTGAGATAGTTCTTGATATTTTGAGGAAATATCTCAAAACTTGGGACTTCATATGTAGATTTCAAAACTTGGACTTGGACTTCGTATGAAGCCTATGACACTTACGTGTTCTGATGGGATCTCTGTACACAGTTGAATACATTATGTTCATCACTGTACATAGCTGGGTACTGCAAAGAAAAGAAAAGATGGTGATCATCTTAACAAATATGCTTAACTTACTGATCTTAAGGATAAAGATGACATTGCTTATACTAGGGGCTATGCAATAAGTATGAGCCCGGGGGAGGGTAAAATTGGGGGGGGGGGGCAAAGATTTGTTGGCAAGCCGAGAGGGGAGGCAAGCAATTTTTGGCAGGCCAAGAGAGGGGGAAAGCAATTTTTGGCACACATTTACATGGCACCTTTTAAATAACACGCTCTTAAAAGGCTTAGGAAATAACTACAGAAATAATTAAATGTGCAAAATTTATTGCTCACTACACTCGCATCATATATCTAGACCATTTGCAAATTGGGAACCCAAAAATTTGGCAGGCCGGGGAGGGGGAGGGTGGAAGTGATTTTTGGCAGGCCGAGAGGGGGGGCAAGTGATTTGTGGCACGCCATATTAAAATCCCCCTGGCTCATTATTATCGCACAACCCCTTATAATTAGTCTCAATGAAGTACATGCAGAGATTTTGATCTAGACAGTGCATGATCTAAGGTTACTCTTCCGAACCCGGGCTACTTTTTGTACATTACAATGCACACAGCCCGTAGTAGGCCGTCTTATACGCGTACTGTGCAGAATAAACCGTAGTATCAAGCGTAGTAGCCTCAGATTTAGCATGTTGTCTTGATCTGAATACTGCACAGACTTGTATGACTACAAAAATATAGGCTCAAATCATGCATTTCTCTAAAGTCACTCAAGGGTGCATTAATTATGCTAAGATGAGGCTGTGGAACACAAAGTGCCCCTTCTTTTAATGACTGCACATCAGTCATTTTGAGGGTATTGTGACATTATCTAAGCTGGAAACGAGAGGCGCATACCCAAAAAATAATTGATGCAAAACCATTAACCTCATTCATAACCGTCACTTTTCCCTTTTTTAATTTCATCTGCGACACATTTTCTTCTTTTAAATTTGAGAACAAAACAAGAATTTTACTTTATCTTCTTCCATTACCCCTCTAAAAATGAATAACTGATTTAAGGAAATACTGCTAGCAACCAATCACATATCAAATGCGCAATCATGCGATGTCCAAAAATGGTGGCTAGTGTATGCCTAAATTGTTGGATCACATAATACGTCACATAATGTGGTGATTGTAAAGCGTACTTATGTTCCGTCACAAGACATGGCATGGTCAATCATTATACTTTTTCAATAACCTGTATTATAGCCAATAATTTGTGTCCGCATATTTAAAGGTCAATATCTGTAAACACATCGCGTATGTTCATGAAATTTTGTTATCACCACAAGCTGGCACCATAGCATAGCATACTAAGTGTAGAGTGTTCTAGCGAGGACTATCATGTTACCGGTACAGGAACCAGGGTTCGGTTTACTTTGAAAAATTTGCACAGCAATTTTTAGGGAAAACATTATTTAGGTACGTATGTTCTTATGATATTAGCATATATGTTTACATTGTTTAAAAAAATGCTTTAATAAAAGATGAAATTTGTGTAGGTTGTCCAAAATGGGGAGCATTTTCCTCTGTTATGCCAGGTAAATTGAACGCTGCTGGAAACACATTGCACTTTGTCCAGCCTTATACAGTTTGTTTGTATTATTATGGATAACTTGCCATTGAAGGTACAAAGGCATAAAATGGTATGATGCTGAATATTGTGACATGAAATGGACTATTCTAGTTGATATCCATACACATCTTATATGGAAGACATGTCCTTAATCTCCCAAATAGGAAGCGTGAAATTCAAATGGGGTTACCTGAGTGGGTGACTCCATTTCAAAATCTATACCCCCTCATTGTAGAAGATTAAGATGTTTTCAAAATGGGGTGTATGGATTTCAACTGGAATAGCCCAATAGTGTAGTGAATATGAATGACATGCGATAAGATCAAACAAAAAGGTTTGCCTCTCTAATCTAAAAAGCTATACATGTGTTAATGTTTTTCAGAAAAACAAGTAAAGCTATAAGTAAAGCTATAAGTTTTAGCCCACTTTGTCTTGATTTTATTTTTATAACTAAAAAAACCTGTAAAAGAGACCTAGTGTGCGCCTATAGCTAATTGATATGATCTATGATGTGATAATGGCTTGAACATCTTTGGAAGCAATTTTTGAAGATCTATCCTTCTAAAAGGGGTTTAATTCACATTGAGTGCATTTTGAGATCAAATAATTATGGAAATGGAGCTAGCAACTAGTGTCCGTTTCTGCTACAAGGGCGTTATCTACACCCTCTGTGCAGGTTTCTTAGTGAAATAATGTGGTACAGCATTGAAACTGCATGGATATAACCACCTTCTTGCATTGGCAAATCCATTTGAAATCCATACACCCCCTGTGTGGGTCATGTCTTCCATGAGGAGTGTGCCAAATTTTTCTAAAGTTTGTTCGCCTTATATGTGACCCCTCGGCACAACTGAGCCCGGATGTCGCCAGTGCCACTATTGAGATATGCTCCATCGAACTTAACAATAAACAAGAGGAAACAAAGGACTTATTGACTGTTTTATTGATTTTTCACTTCTTAAATGTCAAGTACTATAGACATGATATACATCATTTTAAAGCTAATTTCAAGCAGAATATTTTGGTTGAATATCTCAAAAATGATGATTGGCGCCATCAGGGCTCAGTTGTGCCGAGGGGTCACATATAAGGTGGAAATTATTTGGCTTTTGTTACTGCGCGCACCAATACAGTCCCAACTCATGCTGGCGTAAATTCACATAAGCGTGGCGTGCGCCAGTCACGCATTACGCAACGCACAACTAGCGTAAGCATTGCCCCCAACTGTGTGCATGCCATTCTGTATCAATACACGGTGTTATGAGTCTTATTTTTTTCGCCTTATATAAACCGAACAAACTTTAGAGTAGCCAATTCCTGATGAAATGTTGAGGCATGATATGAGCAAGCTATGATAGTGTAATACCTCAACACCGTACTCTTTCCTGGCTCTGCTGACTTTAAATCCCAAGTATGCAAGCATTACCCAGCTTGTTACACCAGTGAAAATAACACAACCATATTCCTTTGGTAGAACCGACAAAACTGCCATCTTGTCTGTAAAATTTGAAAAATGGAAATTAAACATTAAGTAAACATGTTCATACAGTATGTACCTCAACTCCGTACTCTTTCCTGGCTCTGCTGACTTTAATGGTCAGGTATCCCAGCAATACACAGCTCGATAAACCAGTGAAAATAACGCACCCGTATTCCTTGGGTAGAACCGACAAAACTGCCATCTTGTCTGCAAATGAAAAATGGAAATTCAACATTGATTACTTTTTTAATAAAGGTGGCCGAGCGGAACGGGCACCGACTCATAATCGGAAGGTTACGGGTTCAAGCCCCGGCAACGCCATCGTGTTATCCCCTTTGAGTAAGCTACTTTATCTCGATTACTCCTCTCCACCCAGGTGTATAATTTTCCACCATTTTCTGCCATTCTTTTTCTCCGATCGGTACCAGATACCAATCAAGGATCGTAGGGAATTTGATTGACAGTGACGTCAGACGCAAACTAGTATTTTTATCTCTGTCTTCAATTATACATGTATGTTGAGTGAGAATATCAAAAAAATTTCAAAAACCCTCTTCCTTCTTTTTTCGAAAAACTGAACATGGAACATGTTTTTT
Organism: Amphiura filiformis; assembly: GCF_039555335.1. NCBI lineage: Eukaryota > Metazoa > Echinodermata > Ophiuroidea > Amphilepidida > Amphiuridae > Amphiura > Amphiura filiformis. Next base: position 38,589 of record NW_027305638.1, read on the forward strand.
ACTGCACTGCACTCTTAGCCTAATGGTTCGTTCATACTACGCCCCAATTGCTTTGCGGGCCGGTGCTGCAAGATACTGCATTTTTACCATGAAACTTGGAAATGCAGCGAGTTGCATTGAGTTGCAGCAAAAAATATCTCTGAAACGCACCGCACCATGTTGCAGTATGACGCGCAACATCAATTGCTTTATAGATAAATAGTCATGCAGCGCATGAGTGATCATGACGTGAACTATAGTAAATAAACAAGGCAAGCCTTTAACAAGCGTGTTCATCAACGACGCGGCCACTGGCTGCCGTCTACCGCCGCGTAGATGACATTCAGGCCCGAACATCCCGGAACCAATGAAATTCAGCACTTTCAAGTGCAAAATGCAAAGTCATTCAAATGCATTAAAATGCAAAGTCATTCATTCAATGCCACATGCATGCTCAGTGGCCCATGATCATGTCTGTCATGTCTGTGGAATTCAACACCCATCTCAGTGAGTGATCGAGTTGGGGAGTTTGTCATATCTCCCAGATTAAAATTCGATTATGCCCCTCTCATTTAATCAAGCTTACCAATTTGAGAGTTGGGTATGAGTACTATAAAATCTTGATCAGACTCTGCAAAGCAAGAAAGTGACGAAATGAACACCGGTAACAGCACTTGACTGGTTGCAACTGCACTCTGGTCTCTGACCTGAAACAGCTGACTGCATTCATACACGCCCCTGGATGAATGGAAACAAGAACTTCCTTTAACACGGATCGGCTGTTTTAAAAGGGCATTTCGTGATCCCTAGCCTCATCCCCCCCACTAGTCTCAAAAAAAGTTGAGATTTTTATACCACTGGAAACCTCTGGCTACATAAGGGGTGGTGCAATAATTATGTGTACCCCCCGGGGGGGGAAGGATAGGGGGGGGAAAGATTTTTGGCAGGTCAAAGGGGGGGGCAAGCATTTTCTTGGCAGGTCGAAAAGGGGGGTCAAGCATTTTGGCAGGTTGAAGGGGGGGGGCAAGCGAATTATGGCACAGATAGTTTGGGCACCGTTTCTATATTACGCCCTAAAAGGTGTAGGAAAACGTTAGGAACACATTCAAATATATGCCTGCACGCTGCACTCGCATAAGACAATAGGTTTTAAATTCAGGTTCCCAAAAATCTTGCATGTGTAAGGGGGGGACAAAGCATTTTTGGCACATCAAAAGTGGGGGCAAAGGTTTCTTGGCACATCAAAAAGGGGGGGCAAACATGGATCTAGGACAGTTATAATAAATAATGAAATGTTAGGCCTATATGAGTTTACGGTAATGATTTTCTTCTTAACAAAATGTTGTTGGCCAACTTTTGCTTTGAAATGAAATTTACACACAGAAAAAGTAACAAAAAAAAACCATCAAAATTATAAACTAAAATCTAAAAAAAAAAATTGAAAAGGGCCAACCCTGATTTTTTTTTTTGGCCTTATTGTTCTAAGACCACCATCTACCAGAATGACACGATGCATGTCCATTTTGTCAGATAAAATTTATAGTAGGCCTACCATAATCTTATGTAGGCCTAGCCTGTAATAATCTGAGGGCGGGGGAGGGCCACTTAAGTGTGGTTTACCTCAAGATCATGTATAGTGATGTCAATGCCTTAATTTTCATGGTTCTGTGAGCTGTGAGCGTTCCAACAAACCAGTGGCGTAGCATCATAGGGGCACATGCCTCCAATCAATTTCAAAATTTAGAAAATCTCATAGGAAAATTGCCAAAAAATGGCTTGTGCCTCCCAATCAGACCTGGTGCCCCCCCCATATGATGACCCACACTACGACACCACTGCAACAAACTGCCTTCGTACACATGACATGACACTGCATCACTACTGCTTGGGACGTAGGGGCTGTGGCGTACTAAGGGGAGGACAAATTGCCCATCTCAAAGGTAGCCTTGCCCCTTTTGAAAGTTGGCTTGCCCCTTATCACCCCCATTTGCAGCCCCCTGGATATGCCACTGGTATACAGTACAGTGGCTATATTGTATGGGCTGTGGCTCACTGAGGCATAGAAACAGAATGTTGTCCCACCCATTTCTGAAATAATTACTTACAAAAGGCTGAATATCTGTTTGCACAAATACCACTAATTTGGTTATAATCAAGTTGAGCATTTCAGTCTTTCATAACAATTTCTGTTGAAATGCAAAAATTTTGACTTTCAGCTGGGGGTACAGAATTGATCTTGGGGTGGCTAATTGGTCGAGGCAGCACCTCCAAAGACAACACCCAGGGCATGTGCCCTATTTGCCCTCCTATAGCTATGCTACTGTAGGGGTTTGTTACCTACAAATGTTGTTTAAAAAAGAGGGGTTCCTGGGTATAAACAAATGAAAAAAGGGTCGGGTACAAATTCTTGAAAAGGGGGTCACTGGGTTGACAATTTTGAAAAAATTGAGCAACAATCCATTTTTTCCAAAATTTGCTAAATTAAGAGATAATTTGGGTTCAAATAAAAAAAAAAAAAGCCAAAGGAGTTGAACCTGCATTTTTTACAGGATAGAGTGCCTATCTCTCTGAACTTTGCGTTGTAGACTATTCTTTTCCTGAATGCCTTGAACTTAAGGAACAATTTACCTAAATTTTTATGAAAATTGGAGCAACTTTAATTTTAAACCCCCTGCACAACATGCACATTGACCTGTTGAACCCTACAAGGTACCAAACATTAATGTTGCAGCTCTCGAAAATTAAGCATGTTTGAGCATGTTTAAAGCCTTAATGTACCATTTCCTTCAAATTTTGAAATTGTTATCATAAACTCAAAATGCTCAAATAATGCTAGTAATAATTATCGGGAAGGGTTTCTGTCCATTTTGAGCTGAAATAACAAGGTAAAGTGAAAGAAACCCTACTGGCTATTTTGGCTGTTTAACATGTAGTTCTATAGGAGGACATAAAACCGACATAATGTCATAATTCTTTGCATTACGACATTATGTCAAACTGTGTAAACATTACAGATATGCCAAAAAATCAGGTTTGAAAAAATGAACCAATTTCATATTATAAGCTCGTACATTATGGCTTTAATTTGTGCCCCTGCAAGGAATAATTGTGCCCCTATAAGGAATTATTAGATAAATGATAAATTTTTCTACAAATTTTGATCTCACTGAACATAATATCAAGATTAAGTTTTCCATGCGCAATTGATGCATTATTATGTACACACTAACTTGCAAGTACAGGGTGAGTCAAAAAAAGTGCAATAGAGCAAGTACTATGCCAGGCAGGATATAGTCCATATTTGATCGCCTGACTGCACATTAATTAGTGCGAAGTAGGTCAAAATTCAAAAAAATAAAACATATCGCATCCATTGGGCTATTCCAGTTGAAATCCATACACTCCCTATAAGACATGACCTTAATCTTCCATGCAGGGAGTGTGAATTTCAAATGGAGTTAACTGAATGAGTGACTACATTTGAAATTTTCACCCTCAGTGTAGGAGATTATGGCTTCCATAGGGGGTGTATAGATTTCAACTGGTATATCGCCCATTTTCACTGCCCACAGAAAGTTTGACCTCAAAAATTTATTTGTGTTATCCATGTTAAGGACAAAGAATTTCAAACTTAGACATAGACAACAATAAAAAAATAAAGCTGAACAAATGATATAAAAAACTATGTATAGATTTATTTACAATCTAATTGTTACACAGCACATCAAAGAAGTAGCTACAGTGCTTGGAAATAAATCTAAAACTGGAACTTACTTTTTATAACCTTACTACGTTGCCAGTAGCGTACCCAGTGGGGGGGCGGTAGGGGACAGGGGGCAGAGTACCGGAAAATAAAGAGCAAAGTGCCTCTCTGACAAAAAAAAAATGAGAGTAAAATCCGGAAGGAAAAGAAAGGGGCAAGGAGCCCATCTTCCACCAAAATTCATCCCATCATGGGCCAAAATAGTGTAAAATGCAATTTTTTCCATGCTACGTACGCACAATGTCACAATAAATATGCATAATATCGGGTCCCCTAAATTTTTATTGTGCAGCCACAACAACCCACCCCAAGAAAGCTGGCTACGCCCTGTACGTTGCATTTGGATCCACCAGGCTTCCATCAGGCAAAAAGTAAGTTCCAGTATTAGATTAATTACCAAACTTTGTTTACAAGTACTCAATGACTAAGAACATTTGCTCATAAGAAGCAGGTACATTTTGCAATTGTCCCATATTTGTAAGCTTAAAACATTGTACCCTCAGGTGTTTTTTTTATTAATTTTCAATTTTTGCAAAATTGTAAAACCTAATGGTGTACTTAAATATCCTTAAGCATGAAGTGCTTTAATTACAGTAAAATTTAAAAGTTTATTCACCAAATTGTTGGAAATTCTCCATTTTTTACATGTACAATTTCGGTTTAGAAAAAGTATTTCGGCTAGCTCAACATGTATGTCATGAAATCTTTCAAAAACAGTCATTAATTTAATGGTTTGTCTAAAAGCTCTTTAGTCTTCGGAATGTGTTCTATCTTTTGTGTGTGGGTAGACAGGGTATGTGCGTAGTTTACAGGTATACCCAGAAATGAATCACGAATAAATACAATGATGATACGATGTTGATTTTATACAGGTTTGGTTGAATTCTTGGAAATGAATTGGAATAAATACGATGATGATACGATGTTGACTTTTATACAGGTTTGGTTGATTTCTTGGAAAATTTGGACAGAAACTGTTTAAAAAAAAATTGAAAACAAAATGAAATATGACTTTTTCATTGAGCATAATTTACTAACGTGCGCAGGAGCTTTGAGACAAACAATTTAATTAATATAGCCTTATCAAGATATGTTTAATAGTGACAGATTGGTTATCTCAAAGATTAAAAAGTTTGTTATTTTTATGTTCTGTTACTAAAACAAACTTTTTAATAACTTTAAGGGGTACTACACCCTGGCCAATTTTAATGTCTATTTTTGCATTTTTCTCAAAAATTATAGCACATTGGTGACAAGTAAGATATGTATATTATAGGGCAAGGACTACAACTACTGCACTGAAAACTCAGCAACTCAAGGCAAGTAGTTATTGATTTATTGATCAAATATTGATTTTCCCTCATTTTTGACTGTAACTCCACAACTGCTGTCTGTGCTGAAATAAAATTTCCAGTGCAGTAGTTGTAGTCCTTGCCCCTATAAGCATATCTTACTTGTCACCAATGCGCTATAATTTTTGAGAAAAATGCAAAAATAGGCATAAATTTGGGCAGGAGTGTAGTACCCCCTTAATACAAAACACAATCTGAAATCTGAATAATGTAGTTTTCTATAAAAAATATTTCAGTTTTACACACATTGTAGCTATACAGTATACACATTGACAAATACCAGTATTAATGGAACGGAATGTTCAGAAGGCAAATAAAAAGTGTACTGACACTAGGAACCACAACATTCTCATCTATCAGGGTGCACTTCTTTAACCCAATACATTCGTACATTCATTGAATGACCTTTGAAAATTTGGGTACAAAAACTCATACTCTGTAACTTGAGGTCAAATTTTGCCCTATTATAGTTTGAGGTTATTGAACTGGGATGTGTACTAATGAACTTATCCAAGAAGCGATTTCAAGCGCATCATTCTGCAATGCAAAGTTTGCATATGCAAGTTAGTAAAATTGGGTGGTTTTGAAAAGTTTCTCCTACCTTAATCATTCATTTACCAAAAATAGTTTCCATTATGCTATTCACCTACATGTTTGGCTGCTGCATCAAAAAGAAATTCATATGCAAACTTCATGCTGCATAATGATGCGCTTGGAATTGTCCTAAAACAAAATGGATCTTGGTCAGTTTTATTAATTTACAGATAAAAAAATTTCCTTTTTGGGAGCTTTTTATTGAGAAATCCAGGTGAAAAACAATATTTTCAGGAAAATATAAATAACTTTTTTCACAAGTTTTTTCTCTTACATTTCGTTTACAAACAGTATGAAATAAATCAATGAAATTCAATAATTCAATAATAATGTTGTCCCCACAACACATAATTTTCATATGTGACGTGACCTATACTATCATGCACCACTGGTTTGACAATTAAATGATTGTTTTAGAGGCATATGTTAACATAAATCCTGATTCTACAAATAAAAAAATTAATGAACAATAAAACTGCATTTTGCAGTTTGGTTTTCAGGCCACCAACAAGAGACAAACTAAAACCTTTTATAGCCTACTTCTACTTCCAAAATAAGGCTCTGCCTGCAAAGTGAACAAAATCAACAAATGTCATGATCAAATGCTTTCAACAGCTTGAGCCCAAATCCAAATATCACACAAGTATTAAAAATAGACTCTTATGTATGCACACAAAATACTATATGCTATATACATTTCTACATTGTACATATCAAATATAAGAATAGCACTAAAAATGTTTTAACCCCCTGGACACTATTTAATGTAACAGCATTTCTGATTGGTTGATAACTTGAAATGCATCATTTCAATTTCCAATTATGAACAAGATTGTGCTCTCTGCTAATTGCTACATTTTGGCTACATCCAACTTAATGTTAAGGCTGCTTATGTCCAAGCATCAAAATAAGCAGATCTGGACCAAGAGCCACACATTTGGAAAAAACATTTCCTGGTCCTGTGATTATCTAGTGAACCAGTAGCCATTTTAAAAGAACCAAGAGTCATTTAAATTTAAATTTCACATTAAATACAAAACCTACTTAAACTACCAGGCTCTATTTGAAAAAAAAATGTAGAACCTGGTTTATATGATTTTGCTTTGGACTAGGAGCCAAAATGTTATGACCAGTGGGTAAATGGCTTTTGGGTGCCTGTTTATTTTGAAGCTTGCTGCTGTCGAGTAGACTTTTATTGTTGACAATCGCCATATCTCAAGATCCGACGTCAGCCAAGTTGTCGATAAAGCAATACCGTATTCGTTCCAATAAACGCCCATGCCCCAATAAGTGCCCACCCTGGGTATTTTCAATTTGCTAAAGGGTACCATTAATGTTGAAGTGAGAGATAGATGTCGATACAGTGAAATAGCTGCAGGACTACAAGTCCTGTGTAAACTTTCAATACATTTTCTGCATCAGAAAAGCTACTAGAACATCTCGGGACCCTTTTATAACATTCGTAAATTTGTCTCTAATAAATGCCCCTTGCGAAAAAATTAGGTAAACAAGGTAAAAAATAAGCACCCACCCAAAATGACTTTGTTAAGCGCCCTGGGCGCTTATTGGAATAAATACGGTACATCAATAAGGTCCAAATAATAACTTCAGAGACCCCATTGTGCGTTGCTTATTTATATTGCATCTAAATACTATACCGTTAACTATGCATAATCAAATCGGAAACTTACCACTACAAAATGAAGTCTATTAATCCACCATATCATTGTCATCTTACGCTCGATTATTACTTTTTATACCTAGAATTTAGAAGTTATTTCATGGTAAATAATGCTGATCTTAAGCTTATCTCTAATATTTTTAATAACTAGTTCTTGTCGACAATTAGACTAGTCCATGCTTGTCGACAATCAGGAAAATCATTGTCAACAATAACAGCGTTGTCAACAACAGCCCTACTTTATGTACATCATTAATTTTCATTCTTGGGTATTCATTCAATATTAAAAGTTCCCAGAAGGGCTTAAAAATTGTCTCCTTGTTATTTGCTGCTGAACCAGGAGACACTTGGAGGACCAGGAGATCCCGCGACAAAAACAAATCCAAGTTTAATCAAGGTGCCAAAGTTACTTCAATGAATATGACACATTAAAACATGAGCAATACATGTATATTTTGCGACAAGGTTCTTCAGCGGTCTGTCGATTTGGGCACTGAAAAAGCATCGAAAAAGCTTCATATTATATAATAATAATAATATTTGATGGCTTGTTTTCGTGTGATACAAGAATATACCACATTCGCCATGAAAATACCGAACTCGTCTTTGGCTCAGTCTGTATTTTCATGACTCATAAGGTATATTCTCATATCACATAGTACACTCAAAGCCATCCACTATTATATATATATATATATTTTGTCATATGCCATAAAACATCCATAGCTTGCATTGTATAAATCAACTTTCTGCACTTCAAAGTTAGACATCTCTGACACTTGCTGCTTCCAACACATTGCAGACACAAAGTTGGCAGTGGCCTGATGTAAAGCTGACTAGCCTATTGTGTTGTTAGGTGACAATACATGTATTTCAGTGGCTGTGCAATGCCTGGTACACACTGACTGGTACACATTGTCAGTAACAGCAATAACATGCACAGTGTGCATGTTATTGCTGTTACTGGCAATGTGTACCAGTCACAGCAATCATAAGGACATTGGTGTAACCTTGCAGTGTTTCAGTTATTGCTTGTACTCCCTCTGAAGATGTGGACCATATATAGTTCACTCCAGTCAATAAGGACATTGGGTAACTTTGCCTTTAGCAGTGTTTCAGTTATAGGACATTGGTGTAACCTTGCAGTGTTTCAGTTATTGCTTGTACTTACTCCCTCTGATGTTACTGACCATACATAGTTTACTCCAGTCAATAAGGACATTGGGTAATCTTGACTTTAGCAGTGTTTCAGTTATTGCTTGTACTCCCTCTGAAGATGTGGACCATACATAGTTCACTCCAGTCAATAAGGACATTGGTGTAACCTTGCAGTGTTTCAGTTATTGCATGTACTCCCTCTGAAGATGTGGACCATACATAGTTCACTCCAGTCAATAAGGACATTGGTGTAACCTTGCAGTGTTTCAGTTATTGCATGTACTCCCTCTGAAGATGTGGACAATACATAGCTCACTCCAGTCAATAAGGACATTGGGTAACCGTGACTTTAGCAGTGTTTCAGTTATTGCTTGTACTCCCTCTGACGATGTGGACCATACTGATTCCAATCATAAAGACATTGTTTTAACCTCAACTTCAGCAGAGTTTCAGTAATTAGGCCAATTATTGTTGGGCCTTCCTTTGGCATTATGTTGAGTATGATGGCGGTCTGGCTTTGGTGATCTTGGGTAAACTATGGAATAAGATACAGAAATCTACGTTAAGTTGGGTGTAATTTGATGAATTCAAAGCACTAAAATGAACATAAAAATAACCTGAAAGATGGTATATGAGAGTGCTGTATGCAATATAGATAATTAATGTCAGTTCCAGGGCAGAGAAAAAGGCAGGAACATGAGAACGCAGTTCCCAGAAAATCTTGAGAAGTGGCTGAAAATATTTGGGGCAAACTAACATACCCTGGAAAATCAACTCTTTTTGTGCTGTAATTGCGACAAAATCTGACGCAGACGCATTATGTTGTTTAATTATTACAATCAAAATATTAGTCAAACGCATACACGATATTCATAACACTGTTTGCACATGGCGTAAGGGAAGGGACCTCAGTCAAGATCAACCTCAGTCCAACAGAGACATATCTGACAGTGAAAACTAACATTTTGTGGAAAAGAAATACAGTTCTATTTCTTATGGAAATGTTACAATATGACTTTAAAAAAGCTGTAGAGGAGCATCACTATTACTCCTCACAAAAGACAGTGTCTAACTGGTAACAAAGATTTGTTTTTTATGCTCTCCCTAGGCTTCAACATAAAAAGTTCCAAGTTTTGACAAATTTTCTCAAAATATCAAGAACTATCTCAAGAACCACCAAACCAATACTGGGCCTGCTTGTACTCATTTTAATGTATTTTTCATGCTGATTCAAAATTTGGTCATGAAAATGTACAATTCTGAAATTTCGGAATTTTCAAAATATTTTTGACACTTGTTGTCTGCAGCCGACACTAGCATGGAGAAAGTTAAGAAGTCTGGATATTGAGGGAGGTTGGATAGTAAATGTAATTTCCTTTAAGTTCATGCACTTACCTCCTCCCATCTGCATATTTCTTGTATTGCCATGAGTTGCTGTTCTACCTGGTGGTTGTAACCCCCCTGATGATGCATTAGCTGTTCTACCTGATGGTTGTAATCCCTGGGTGATGAGGAATCATTGAAGTCATGTGATGAGTTGCCTTCTTGTTGGGAGTAGGAGTAGCCTCCGCCTCGGGGTTGGTTCCATACAGAACCACTACTTCCTATGCACAGAATGTGAATAAAACCAGTTTTTGTGTAAGAGACAGTTCGCAAACATGAGTAAATACCACAGAATTAAAACCAGAGAACCCGGACTTGACTGGCATCTCAATACAAGCATGAAACAAAAATTGGGGGATTCCGTTTTGCTCGAAATGATCTGAAGGTCCAGTCGCTGTCATGTGAGTGCAATATTGTATTATTGCATAATAAACGTACTTGAGAGTTGCACTAGATGCAACCTGAACGAGTGAATGTGATACTTCAAAACTTCAGATAAGATGCCAAATTGTTTTTATTTGCTTCCGCACACTATCGGCAAGGACACAAATACCCCAATTTTCCTCCCATATCCGGTGGCGTATTGTATGTGGCAGTACAGGGAGTCTGGGTTCTCTGGTTTTATTTCTGTGGTACATGTAAATACATAATTATCTTCAAACACATATTCTACAGTGTCTTAACTACACATCCATCCACCAATCAATTGCCCATCTTAATGGCTTTGACAGATGCCAAATTGTAAAAACTTCAACTGACAAAGTTCTGTGAACTCAGTTTCACTCAAAAAACCTAAAACTTGGTGAGAAAAACCTGAAAAGCATGTGAATGCAGACCAAAAAGCCCCAGAACAGGCTGAACATAAATGAAAATGCTGGAATTTGGACTCATAAAAAACCTGAATTCAGGCTAAAACCTGAAAAGAGGCATCTGCAACATGGGTCATATTGATGCAGTTATGTATAATGTATGTAATCCTGCAGTGATCTCCTGCATCCTCTGCAGAACTTTCAATGGTGGAATGTCTGTGCTTGGGATGCTGAAAATTCACTTTCTGAAGGTTTGCACTCCAAAGCAAAACACCCTTTTCTTGTTACTAATACACAGCGGTGGATAATTTCTGCACTCGGGTGCTGATAATCTAGTTGAGTTTTTGCACTTGAAAGCAGAAAATAACAACAGATTATTTTTGCTTATGTTCCATAGTCGTGGATAATCCGCTGTCAAGAGTTTCAGCCGTCAGAACCTCTTGACAGAAGGAATATCGCCAGCTCAGTGCCAGAAGTGGGTAAGTGCAATAGCAGCCATGTGTAGATGAGTATAGTGAGTACAATATTCTGTGAGTAAATTGCCAAATATTTACAGGGCAGCTATTGTACTTACCCACTTCTGGCACCAAGCAGTCGATTTGTATATTAAACATTGATGTACTTAACACAAATGTTGTCAAAGATTCGCTGGTGGGCTCGAGTGCAGAAACTTTGACTGTGGATCAAACACAAAAAATGCGACTGTGGATTCTCTGTGTTCAAGCACAGCAAAAGTGATCCACCTCTGTATATAAGGTATTTATGCTCTTGACTGCACTCAAGAGCAGAAATAATCCATATCATCATTGGGTAGGCCCAGGGCCCTTGAACATGAAACAAAAACTGCCAAGAGGTAACATAGGAGGTTTTGCTTTTAAACATGTTCAGGAGTCAATAATACATACCGTATTCATTCCAATAAGCGCCCAGGTCACTTAAAGTCATTTTGGGTGGGCACTTATTTTTTACATGGTTTACCTAATTTTTTCCTAACAGGCGTTTATTAGAGACAAATTTACGTATGTTATAAAAGGGTCCTGACGTTCTAGTAGCTTTCCTGATGCAGAAAATGTATTGCAAGTTTACACAGGACTTCTAACCCCCAGCTATTTAATAATAATAATAATAATAAAGAAACATTTATGAAGCGCTTAAAACATAAGTCGCTAAGCGCTTTACAAAGTATGCCCTAATACAAAATTATACAACAAATTACAAGTACAACAAATATGATATACCGGTAGCGATTTACAAAGCATATATAGGCCCTTAATACAAATTTTACATATCAAAATAACATAAACTACAGGAAGCATCAAACATGATTATAGCGATTTACAAAGCATACAAAATTACATATCAAATAACATCAAAACTACAGCAAGCATGATATACACACCAAAACTATATTATAACAAAATTATAGCAATATTAAAAACAAGCAATCAATATCATCATAAAATCAATGTATATGAACGTATGCAACAGAGTTAAAAAGAAAACCACCGGGGTTTTCGATAAAAACAGGAGAAACATCCGTGGGCCCGTCACACGCAGTACCCGGTTTCCACATTGCACGCTAATATTAAAATGACAATGCGATAAAGAAGAAGTAAGGGGAGAGGTTGCTAGTACTTCACCCTTTATGGATACACAGATCCAAAATTATAAAAACAAATGGCAAGGCATCAAATGGCTCCTTGAAAAAAGCTCCTTGATAGTGCTTTCCAAGAAATTCACTCTTCTAACAACAGAAATAATCATGCTGAGCTGATTTGCCTTGGTGATTTTAATTGTAACTCGCATGCCAAAACATCTGCTGAGAAGTCTAAGTGGTCCAGGCTCCAGAACACAATGTCGAATCATAATATGAACCTAATCACTAAAGATCCTACAAGAATAACAAATCACAGTCAAACATATATTGACCACATCTGGACAAGTAGACCAGAAATGTACCATCAAAATGGTGTTGTCCCATGTTTTCTCAGTGATCATTCCATAATTTATGCTGCCAGGAAAGCTGGTAGAGTCAAACGTGATGCTCGTTATATCGAGGCTAGATCATTCAGGCGCTTTGATGAGACCGAGTTTCTGAATGACCTCATTGATGTTCCTTGGCAAGCTGTTAGTTGCGCAAGCTGTCCTGAATTAGCTTTGGATATTTTTCTTGGTCTACTTCACCCTGTTTGTGAGACACATGCTCCCATCAAAAGAATTAAGATCAATCAAAATCAACCCAATTGGATTACCAATGAGTACTTGGAATTTCGTAGAAAATGCCTGTCTGCTCGTACTAAAGCAGAGAAATCTAAACATACTGATGACTGGAAGCAGGCACGGTTTTTGCGTAATAAACTCAATAATATGGCTGATATCTTAAAGAGAAACTATTTTGTAATACAATATCCAGCAACCAGAATAATCCTCGTAAGCTGTGGAAAACCATCAAAACCCTGCTTCCTGGGAACACAGAGTCAACTATCTCCTCTATGCTTGACGGAGATAACACTGTCAGTGATAAAATGGAAATTGCCAGTGTCATGAATAAGTTCTTTTCCACCATTGGGCAGAAATTGGATGATAATTTTGGTACCAACACAAATGTTTTACCTTTACCAACCAGGACAAATAATTGTGTTGCTAGTTTTAATTTTAATATTATTACGGAAGAAAGTATTTCAAAGATTCTTAGATCACTTCCCACTGAAAAGGCCACTGGTCTTGATGGTGTCAATACTTAATTTCTGAAAGCTGGTGCTAGTGCTCTTGTTACACCTCTTGCTCATATTTTTAATCTCAGCCTTCAGACAGGTGCTGTTCCTGCAGTTTGGAAACAAAGTAGAGTGAGTCCTATCTATAAAGATGGGCCCCGTAATGTATCCAGCAACTATAGGCCCATCTCTGTTATTCCGGTGATCATGAAGATCTTTGAAAGACTTGTCTACGATCAATTTTATGTTTTTTTGTCTCAAAATAACATTTTATGCCCTGAACAGGGTGGTTTCAGACCCAAACACTCAACACTCACCACTCTTGCTGATGTAACAGATTACATTTTAAATCACATTGATCGTGGTAGTTATGTGGGGGCCATTTTTTAGACCTGAAAAAGGCCTTGACACGGTCAATCACCCGATCTTGCTCTCGAGGCTTCAGAGTGTTGGTGTTTGTGGACTGGAACTATGCTGGTTCTCCTCATACTTGGGTGAAAGAAAACAGGCTACCAAAGTAGGTAATTCACTTTCTGAACTTGCACCTGTGACATTTGGGGTACCCCAGGGGTCAATCCTGGGGCCTCTTTTATTTACAATATATATCAATAATCTCCCTACAGTTGTCAAGAATTGCAAAATAAACCTTTATGCTGATGATACTGCCATTTTCTTTGCCAGTAAAAACATTGATGAAGTAAATAATGTATTGAATTCTGGTATGCAAAGTGTTGCTAAATGGCTTCACCAACATAGGCTCACATTGAATGTTAATAAAACCAAAACTATGCTGTTTGGATCTGCTCGTAAACTTGCATCCTCTGGTCCTCTTACTGTTCATATCAATGATCAGCCCCTTGAGTGTGTCCCACATTTTAAATATCTTGGCATTATTTTTGATCAGCGGTTAACTTGGGAACACCAAATTGATAAAATCTGCATGTCACTTTATAAATATATTGGTCTTTTTACCGTATCAGAAAGTTTTTAGCTGTTGACACCCTGAAGTTGTTGTATACATCTGTTGTTTTACCTAAAGTTGATTATTGTGATCTAATTTGGTCAAATGCAGGCTTAACTCTCCTGAACAGGTTGGATCGCCATCAAAAACGTCTCGGTAGAGCAATCATTGGTGTCCCAATGCGCACTCCAACTCAATTTGTCTTTGATTCCCTAAACTGGGAAACTTTTTCTAATCGTCGTAAATATCATATCTGTCTCAATGCTTTTACATGTCTTGGGGGGCTGGTAACCCCCAACCTGTGCAATATTTTCACCAAGTGTATTGATGCTTATAGCAATCATACTCTCAGATCATCGACCGCTGGGAATCTGGTTATAAATAAGATGCGCACTGAGACTGGCAAGAGAACTTTCCTGTTCAGGGGGGCTAAGGCCTGGAATGATCTTTCCCGAAACATCAAAAATCCCCTTCCTGTCAATGCAAATGTTTTCAAGAACATATATACTAACTTGCAATAATATCTCTTTTATGTAGCACACTGTAAATATAATTATCATATGTTATTTAAATTTCTTGTACCTAGTATGTGTATAATTTATATGGTATTAATTTTATGACTTTTATGTATATTTTTAAATACTTTTAAATTCATGTTTGTTGTTTATCTGTGTTGTATCCTGGGCAGCAAGGGAGAACAGTGCTGGTCACTGATTGCATGTCCCAGGTTAAAGAAGAAATAAATAAATAAATAATAAATAAATGGCAAGGCATCAAAAATTGCGCGCACTAAACAGATTGCACACACAAAACATGGTAACAGGGGAGAGGTTGCTAGCACTTCACCCTTTATGGATACACAGATCCAAAATATACAATTGGCATGGCATCAAAAAGCAGACACAGAAAACAGAGCATGTTAAAAAGGGGAGAGGTTGCCAGCACTTCACCCTATAAATAAGGATACACAGATCCAATATCAAATATGTACACAATAAAAACCATGGTGGTAAACTGATGTTTTAACAACAAATTCGGATTAACAAGCGTAGTAACTGCGAAAAAGATGCGTTTTGAGACGCGATTTGAAAATTGATAATGTTTCAGCATGTCGAATCTCACTTGGTAGGCTATTCCACTCGATTGCTGCTGCCGCAGTGAAAGATCTAGCACCGTAGGATTTTGTGGACCAACGGAGAACTTGAAGCAAGTTTTCAGAAGATGATCTTAAGGTCCGCTTTGGAGCATACCGGTGAACAAGATCGGTAATGAACACGGGTGCCATGCCATTTAAAGCCTTGTAAGTGACGAGCAAGATCTTATAAAGCGCTCTGTACTCAACTCGAAGCCAATGCAGTTGGCGGAGGAACGGTGTTATATGCTCATGCCTGGGTACACATAAAACAAGACGGGCAGCAGTATTTTGCACACGTTGTATTTTTGCGAGCTCACATTGTGGCAATCCAAACAGTAGAGAGTTGGTGGAATCAAGTCGGGATGTTACGAAGGCATGTACAAGCGTTTGAGTGGTATTGCTATCCAGGTACTGGCGGATCTGCCCGATTTTCCTGATTGCGAATAAGGCAGATTTGCAGACACTATCAACATGTTTGCTCATACACAAAGAGGAGTCCATGATGACACCAAGGTTTCGAGCACGCGGAGATGGAGAAATTACCGAGTCGCCGATAGTCAGGGTAGGATGTAGCGTAGACTTTTTGAATTGTGATGAGAAGTGCAGGAGTTCTGTCTTCTTGTCATTTAGAACTAATTTGTTTGAAGAACACCAGGATTTAATATCAGAGATGCAGGCTTCCATCTTCTAAAGTACAGCGTCACATTCTTCTGGCTCAAACGTTAGATACAGCTGTGTATCATCCGCGTAAACAACGTTGCTGATGCCATGAGCGTTGATGATGTCCTGAAGGGGAGCACTGTATAGTGTGAACAGAAGAGGTCCCAAGCGACAGACCCCTGAGGAACACCATAAACTAGAGGCAAGCTGTCAGACTCAACATTTCTGACACACACGGATTGCGTTCGGTCACTCATATAAGACTTGATCCACTTACTAGCTGTACCAGTTACACCATAACGGGTGGCAAGACGTTCAAGTAAAGTTGTTTGCTCGATGGTATCGAACGCTGCTGAGAAATCAAGCAACACTAACAGGGCTTCCTTGTGTTTGTCGAGGGCACATAGGATGTCATTTTGTACCCTTAAAAGAGCAGTCTCCGTGCTGTGGTAACGCCTGTATGCAGATTGCGTGCGTCCGGGGAGGTGGTTGATCGTCAGATAAGATTGAAGCTGGGAAATGGCAACTCTCTCGACCAACTTGCTCAAATAGGAAAGGTTGGAAATGGGACGATAGTTGGCAAACTCGTCTCGATCAAGTCCAGGTTTCTTCAATAGTGGCACAATGTTTGCATGTTTGAGAGTATCAGGCATGTTACCGGAGGACAATGATGTATTTACTATCCTTGTGATGATTGGTACGAGTTCTCCCATACACATCTTAAACACCTTAGATGGTAAAGGATCGAGTCCACAAGATGTTACGGATGAAGACTTCATTACTTTCAAAACATCGTCCTCTGAGACTAACTCAACTCAGAGAAAGAACTGGAACATTTCTCGTCAATCTCGATGGAAACTGGTGTGAAGATCTTATTTTCAAGGCCAGCACGCAGTTTTTTGACTTTGTCATCAAAAAACATGGCAAAGTTATTAGCCAATTTTTTTGGACTCTCATGCGATGGAAGAACTTGTTCTACCTTTGGCTTCGAAAGCTTGTCGATGACGCGGAACAAGTTGCGTTGATCAGTGTCTTCAACTTGCGATCGATGATAGGAAGTCTTGGCTTCATTCAGTAGATCCCTGTAGTGCTCACATTGGTCGAGATAATATTGCTTATGAACCGTTAAATCAGTCTTTAGCCATTTACGTTCATGACGCCGTTTTTCTTGCTTAGCAGCACGCAGGGCATCAGAGTACCAGGGTGCGTGGGGTCTGAGTACAACAGATCGTTGGACCACAGGAGCATGTTGGTTAAGGATGTCCAACAAGGTGGTATTGTACTGCTCAACCAAGGTCTCGGAATCTGAGGCAGAAGACTGTAGCAAACCTGAAGTTTGAATGCCCTTGATAAACGTTTCAGAGTCAATATCGCGCAATCTACGAGATTCCACACGCTTGATACTAGGACCTGGTTTGAAGATATTGACGTAACATTTGACAGCCGCATGGTCAGATGGCATATCCCAATACACTGAAGGCAATGTCACAAGGTCATCCTCATCCCTGGAAATAATTAGGTCTAACGTGTGTCCTTTCTTGTGCGTTGGACCAGTGATATGCTGGCAGAGTCCAAAGGATTGAAGCAAATTGGAGAACAAGAACGCTTCGCGATCTTCTTCGTTGTCGACATGGACATTGAAAAGTTTACACAGGACTTCTAACCCCCAGCTATTTCACTGTATTGACATCTATCCGTCACATCAACATTATGGTACCCTTTAGCAAATTGAAAATACCCTGGGTGGCACTTATTGGAACGAATACGGTAAAACGATATGTGTCCATCCACCACAAACTGGTCGTAAAGTCGTCATTTTCCATTTTGAGATACAATCAAAAACAGTAAATGGATTTATATGTAAAATATATGAGGAATTTGACCTTTGGTGAACCATAACTTTACTTCCAGGTGTCCGATAAAGCTGGTTGAGGTGTCATTTTAAAGCTGAAAGTGCATGCATTCAATATCTGCAATAAACAGAAAAAGATCTAGAGCCGACTTTACTACCACTTCGTGGTGGATGGTCACATATATAAACGACACTTACTAGGAAAGTCAGATGGACTAGTTGCTGGTGATAACATAGAATTTTTGCCATTATACTGGCCGTGCCTTGAATAAAACCCTGTATTTGACGTCAGAGAAGGGTTAACAGGTGGTTTGGTTGAGGTGTTATTTGTCTTCAGTCCGTTGCTAAGGGAGACGTTTTTTCTGATACTCCATACATCATCTAGATCATCCAATCCTCCAAGACCATCTGGTTACAGAAAATACATAGGAATATTGGGTTAACCATGTATACATAAACTGGTTAGGAATTTTCAAGAAAAAAGGTGCCTAAAATAAGTGGTGGGATAAAATAAAAAGTGACCCCACTGCCAACTGGGGACTACTCAATATCTAATGTAGTGTCCCCTTCACTTTCTTTTCCAGTACCATTATCCACGAAATATGCTAACAATCAAAAAGTTCCAAGTAAATGTCAGCACCGATGAAAATCTTTCTCTAAATATAAATTCAATGAACAGAACACATACAGATCTTGCAAAAGATGTTTATTTCTTGACTATCAACCCATGTATATTTGCCAGTCTATTCTCACCATGAAAACAAAAGGGAACCTGTACAACGCAAGGAGTGTACTGTCATTGTAATGAGGGGATGTGGCAGGTGTGTCATGTTGCAAAGTATGCTGGGAAGGGTAAGATATTTTCTCTAAACAATACTTACCTGATTGTTTCTTCTTGGGCCCAAATAAGTCCCATTCTTCTGCTGATGTCTCTTTGTTAGCTTTACTACTGGCATATGCAAATCTCTTCACTTTACCCCCTGAAATGAAAAACAAACAAAAATATTTAAAACAAAAACATTACAAAAAAAGCACAATCACAGTAGTACAGAAACAAGTATCAGTTACAGGTTAGGCCAAGCCTTGAAATAAGCAGGCGCTGGGAGCAAATTTGCCCTTGTAGAGCCACCAATTGCTCCTGGTCTTTGTCAAAATTCACATGAACCTGGAGCAATTTTCTAAAACAAATTGCTCCTGGTTCCAGTTTTGCAAAATCCCAGTGAACCAGGAGCAGTGTTCAAAAACAAATTGCTCCTGGTTCCAGTCCGCTTATTTCAAGGCTTGGGTTAGGCCCAAAAAATATTTATTTATCCTCTCTCCAAGCCACACACAAGCAGAGCAGTTAATATTCTGAGGTCTCCTACATTGGTAATAGATGTACAGGTATGTAACTCACTCACCAGCAGCATTTGGTGGTTGCTCTACTAATCTATACCTGCTCATATTTATCCATAAAACAAAACACAATGAGAACATAACACGACAGACCAATCTACTGGTAATAAAATTATTCCTAGAGTAAAAAGGTGTATTCATCTACTGGTCTTCAGTAGACAGCATCATGTACACAGATATTAAAAATATCAAGTACATGTATAATGCAAAACATCAATTCTGAATCAAGTACTGTTGTCAAGCAAACCACGGTTCACAGAATTATCCCAATCCCATCATACATCTGTGCAGTCTCTGTGCATCAGGCCTTGAAATTTGATTTGATGGGGCAAGGCCACTAGGCAAAAACAAAGCAGGGCACCAAGGCCAACAAGTGATGAAGAATGAAGTAGTGAAGAATGCCTTGATCAGTTGACAAAGATCTGGGGCACCAAGACCAAAACTGAAAAAGGGCAGGCAATGGCCTCAGTGGCCTCCCTAAAATTGAATTGAAAAAGAATTGGGGGCCGCGTCTAAGATATTCTTGGGGGGTAGGGTGGTGGTGTAGGGGGTGCCAATTTTGTTTTTTGCCCCGGACGCTACCAACCTCAGTCCAAAAACCTGTTAGGGTTAGGGTTAACCCTAACCCTCATTCTAACCCTTACCCTAACCGTAACCCAAACGGGTATTATGACTGACAGGGGTTCGGATTGACGGTATTTTGGACTGACGGGGAGACCCGCCCAAGACAAGTAGACAACCTGTATTTATAAAGTATTTTAACAATCAGGGATTTGCATCCAAGAAGGGCACACATACCAAATAAACAATCAGTCAGGATCAGCTCCCTAAATTGTCCTATGGGTAACCGAGACAAATGTCAGCAGTTAGTTTCCTGCACAAGGGAATTTCAAGTTGGGCTAAATTCACAAGAATAAACAGACTACGTCAAAGCTCGAACGCACATCGTCAAACAAACGGAATTATGGGATTTACCAAAAAGGTCACTAGCAAGACCCATGTGTTTTTTTTGTTCAATATCATGATGCTGCCATGCATCATGGGAAGATGATTTGCTGCTGTGATATGCAGCAATGAGCATCATAAAGTGGTCACTCATTCTGCTACAGAAACAATGCATATTTTATGTTGTACCATATTTTTTATATTATGGCGCTAGTATAAATTATATAATGCGTGTGTGCACAACACACTATTATCCTCCACAGTTTAAAAGCCTGGGGGTAAGGCCTACTCAAGTTTGGTTTTGGTAGGGGTGTGCCGCTGAGAATTTGAAAGTGGACCTATCAATATTTCTCAAGAAATTTGGAACCATTGATACAAAATTGAGAAAATTTTGAAAAAAGGACCTGGCATCCATATGCATGTATCAAAATTGGTCTAGAAAAAGGGGCCAAAAGGCTGAAAATGCTACCCATGTTTACGGCATGTACCCATATGGTCATTTGTACTGAATACCTCCCCCTGGGTTTAAAAGTCTACTTTAATTTGAAATATCACTTGGTGGGTTTTTATTTTTGCATATAAGCTTCCTCTGTTCCATGTTTAAATATCAGGGATTCAGGGGCCACAATTACATTCCAATGTGAACTTCATTCAAATATTGTGAACTGAAATACTACAGGGTGAGTCAAAAAAAGTGCAATAGAGCAAAGAATCGATATTTATGCAAGAACTACATGTAAGTTAAACTTTCTAATTATTGAAAGTTCCTATTAATGCCACACTCAATACGCACCCGTTGTGAAAAAATGAAGTTAATCACATCTACCGTTTAATTTTTTATGAGTCCTTTTGCTACGATACCCAATTTCATTATTTGTCCACGAGGTACCATGTATTTTGAATGAGAGCACACAATGCATGATAAAGGCACCAGCTCTGAAACTGACTTTAACTTAAATAAGGTTGATTTTTGCGTTATTTCAATTTCTTTTTTCTGTTCCAGCAAACTTTAAGTCCTTCATACCTCACTCGACTTCAACTCCAGTTTTTTTAATCCCAATATGTCCGACTTACTGGATATTTTATAATTCACTCCACTTCAATTTGCGCGCATTTCATTTCGACATTTGAAAAAAATCCGCCTACAAATGTGTATGTTTTTGATAGAGAATAAACATCTTTAAAGTAAAGGTAAAATGAAAATAACAACAAATAATGTTTCTTTTCCTTAAACAAGACCAAGTAAAATAACAATTTGGGTGCTCCATTTTATTTCAATGCCAATGAGGTTAAGAAAATAGCAGTTGTTCCAAATCTACCTTACACAGAGTGGGCTGACATTCAAATTTTAGATGTTTCTTGGACAAATATTAAAATTGGGTATCGCTATAAAATGTGTCATAAAAACAAAACGTTAAATGCTAACTCCTTGGTTTTTTCACACAAGGTCACTAATGGATATATCATTTATAAAATGTTCAAATCGGTTCTTAAATAAAAATGGATTCTTTTCTCCATTGCACTTTTTTTGACTCACCCTGTATCTGAGATTGAATGCTTCAAACAAATAAACAGTTTACATTGTACAAATATTTAAATGTTTTTGATATTAGAGAAGAACCTGGGAAAAATTCAGTGCAAATATGATACAGTTTGTGCCATACTGTTTTAAATACCAAGAGTTAATAGGGTCAGTCCATGTCGAAACAGATTGAGTGTACACCCACCCTCTTGGATGTTGCTCTCCTTTGGCTCAGGGGTACCTTTCATGGATCCCTAGGTGAGGTCACAAGAAAAAAATTCAAATTCCATTTCGCTTTGAATGGCGGGCAATCAAAGTTTGGCGACCTCGACCAAAATTGTGAATTTAAGGGGTCCAAATGACAAAGTGCTCTCTTTGAGGGGCACTTTCTTCTTAATTGAATCAGTTGTGATCCTCTTTTTGAATGTGGTCACTCACTGGCTGTGTCTGAAATACCTAAAAATGCCAAAAAAGATAGATTTAGGAATTTAGTTGGGATTTCAGAGGGGTCAAAATCAGCACTTCGTACTGTTCAATCAAATTATCTTGATTTTGAAGGACCCATGATAATGTCACAGTGCACTTATAGGTCCTAATTATGTTCAGAATGGATTAACCATATGCCAATGTCTATGAGCAATTCAAAAAAAAGAAAATTTCTAGACCCCTACAGAATTTTAGGCCACCCCTAAAGTGGTTCAGCCACAAATGGCACTTAAAGTCGGCAAATTTTGACCCCTAATAACTTTAGGTGTACACCAGATATGAATTTCTAGTCTTTTGCATCTGAAAGAATGTAGTTTAATGTTACTAGGAACATAAGATTTATTTTGTATTTTTGTGTTTTAGTATTAAGTTGACGCTTTCAAAAATAGTCATTTTTGCCTAACATACCATGCATACAGGATACGGTACAAAATGCCAATTTTAGTATGATATTTTTTTATATTTTTGATCACTTTATAGCCATTTGTATTATTTATCCTGATATTTCAAGTTGCTCTTGAGCCAAGTAATAAGAAAAACTACTTTCTAATCCTCTGTATGGATTTTTAAGGGGTCAAAAATGCACTTCCTGGCAACGATGCACATGCAAAGTACAGGTTATGGGGGTCAAATTTTCAGAATGCTCCCAATTATGTCAAGTAATATATCAAATTACTCAGATAGTCATGAGGATTCCAAAATGTATAGTTTGTTATGTGTCAGACATTTCAGGAGGGCGCTATGACGAAAAATGTTCATAGGTCAACGACCTTTTTGAAAGTATCAAAACACAAAAAATACAAAACAAATCTTATGTTCCTAGTAACATAAGACTACATTCTTTCAGATGCAAAAGACTAGAAATTCATATCTGGTGTACACCTAAAGTTATTAGGTGTCAAACTTTGCCGATTTTAAGCGCCATTTGTGGCTGAACCACTTTAGGGGGGCCTAAAATTCTGTAGGGGGTCTAGAAATTTCTCTTTTTGAATTGCTCATAGACATTGGCACATGGTTAATCCATTCTGAACATAATTAGGACCTATAAGTGCACTGTGGCATTATCATGGGTCCTTCAAAATCAAAGATAATTTGTTTGAACAGTATGAAGTGCTGATTTTGACCCCTCTGAAATCCCAACGAAATTCAAATCAATCTTTTTGGCATTAGGCATTTCAGACACAGCCAGTGAGTGACCACATTCAAAAAGAGGGTCACAACTGATTTAATTAAGAAGAAAATGCCTCTCAAAGAGAGCGCTTTGTCATTTGGACACCTTAAATTCCCAATTTTGGTCAAGGTCGCCAAACTTAGATGGCACGCCATTCGAAACGAAATTGAATTTGAATTTTTTCTTGTGACCTCACCTAGGGGTCCATGAAAGGTACCCCTGAGCCAAAGGAGAGCATAATCCAAGAGGGTGGGTGTACACTCAGTCTGTTTTGACATGGACTGACCCAATAGAGAATGACAAGGCATTGATCAGTTTAAATTGACTGGGGTTGGTAATTGGAAATTGATTTTACATCTTTATTACATTTTGCCCATCTCTACGGTAACAGCGTAATTACCATACAAGCATTCATAATTCAGTCATTTTACAAATTAGTTGAGCTATAGGGTTTGATTTACTTTGAAAAACGTGCATAGCAATTTTGAGTGAAAATGTTAATATTTATATGTTCTTATGTTTACAATCTAAAAAATTGCTATACATGTACAAGCTAAAATTTGTGTAGCAGGTTGTCAAAAATGGGGAGCATTTTGCTCTGCTACACTAAATCAAACACTGTAATGAGCTATATTTTTGTACCTGCTTCATTTTGAAATTTGCATGCAAATTGGCATCGACATGTGATGTTGCTTGCGCTAACATAATAAATTACATGTAGCAATAGTTATTGCAAGTGGTGTTGTCACAACATATTTTAATCATCTATTAAGAAACCAATCACAAATACACTTGTTACATCAAACACTATGGACCACAATGGCCTCATCCCAATGGCATAGTTCAATAACCTGAGTTTTTAACCTCAATAAACAATCATAGTGTAAAATTTGACCTCAAGTTACAGAGTATGTGTTTTTGTACCCAAATTTTCAAAGGCAATTCAATGAATGTACAAATGTATTGGGGTTAAAGAACTGTGCCCTTTGTTGTCGAACCTAGTGACACCAAATTCGATAACAAAGCTTTGTGATTCTATGGCAACCAATACACAATAAATGTCTATACCCGACTGGTGATTCTATTATACTTCCTTGGGTAAGGATATTGAGTAACCCTGGAAACGCTATCAATATTTGGCACTATGGCTGTCATGGTATGCATGAGTTGGTACAAAACATACAGGGTGGGAGAAACGAATATTTGCAGATTTGGCTGCATTATAAGTTCTTGGGTATCGTAATTTTGAACAAAAAAAAACATACTGTAACATATTTTTTGGTCTCTTAGACTAAATATATGTAATACCACATAATCTACTTGAATTATTAATTATTATTATCATCATTTAAAACCAAAGCGCCTTATAATATTATAAAATATAAAATAAATAATAAAATAATGTACAGCAATAAAAGCAAAATATTAAGGGGTACTACACCTTGCCCAATTTTGTTTGCCTATTTTTGCATTTTTCTCAAAAATTATAGCGCATTGGGGACAAGTAAGATATGTATATTATAGGGGCAAGGACTACAACTACTGCACTGGAATTTTTATTTCAGCACAGACAACAGTTGTGGAGTTACAGTCAAAAATGAGGGAAACCAATATTTGATCAATAAATCAATTAACTACTTGCCTTGAGTTGCTGAATTTTCAGTTCAGTAGTTGTAGTCCTTGCCCCTATAATACCTTACTTGTCACCAATGTGCTATAATTTTTGAGAAAATGCAAAAATAGGCACAAA
Organism: Amphiura filiformis; assembly: GCF_039555335.1. NCBI lineage: Eukaryota > Metazoa > Echinodermata > Ophiuroidea > Amphilepidida > Amphiuridae > Amphiura > Amphiura filiformis. Next base: position 63,899 of record NW_027305638.1, read on the forward strand.
ATTGGCCAGGGTGTAGTACCCACTTAAAATAAAAATTATTATAAATTCACTGCCATATTTCAAGAGAGCATTTTTATATTGCATATGATAATTTCTTTGCACTTTTCAAAATTGGGCTATTCCATTTAAAACACCCACTATTTTGGAAAAATCTTCCACAGGGAGAGTATGAATTTGAAATGTAATGAACACATCAGCTCTATTTGAAACTCATCCTACCTCAGTACAAGATTCAGGTTGAATCTTTCTCAGAGGGTGTATGAAATTCAAATGGAGTTACTTAATGTGTTCATTCCATTTGAAATTCATACTCCCCCTGAGGAAGATATTTCATAGCATTTGAAAAAAGGGTAGGGCTATATTTTTACCGCGAGGAATGAGCATTGAAAAATAATGTTGCAATTTTGCAAACCTGGTAAAGTCGCTCCACGACCATAAAGAACAGCAAAAATACCACTGATGAAAAAAACCTTCAAACACGATAAAACCAGATTAGGTCTTCAGTAAACTCTTCACCTAATTAATTTTTGTTCAACATTATCTCGACATTATCTCATCCCCGTAAAAATATTGCAAGCTTCCGAAGGTCGCTGATCTTATGGTTTTGGTAACTCCCTTCACCAGGAACATGTTGATTTTGTGTATAGTTAGTGCGTGCAATGGCGACATTCTCTTGCATAATTGGGGGGGAGTAACGCTAGTAAACATAAGCATGACATAAGCAATAAACCTTGACAGATTCAGCAATATGGTACCCAACATTGCTTTGTCTTATTTTTTGCAACGGAATACAGCATAATTATCTTAGATGTAACGAGAATGAGCAAATACTGACTGCGTGATGTTTTTGATTTTCGGGGAATTCCAGATCATCCAGATGTGTTTTGAGGTAAATGCGACGTGTCGCGGAATTTGGCTCGCAAATAGCGATGCATTGGGGGACTTTTGAGGCAAATGCGACGTGAAATTTAGCTCAAATTTATGTATAGCACTTTTAGCGATGCAATTTGGAAAAGTGCATAGCAGTTGATGGAAATTGCATCGCAAAATGCGATGCGATACCATCAAATTCGACCGCTGATCGTACCGTATTACAACCGCGGGAATAACATGCATGGTAGGGTGCATCTATAGCCCCCCTATTTTTAAAATGTTAACCCTGATTTTTGTCCATAGCATAAATGTGTTCCACTATCAAAATAAATACCTCACACAAAATTTCGTCAAATCGGACCTCGTCCTATGGGGCCACCGCCATCAGAACATTTATGATAAGCTATACCACAATTTCATAAGGCAGCTATTTTGATTCATATACTTTGTGTGCTTTATTATAGCTGCTGTATTCTCAATACTGCTAAGTGCATCAATTTAAAGATATTTTAGACCATTTCCAAAGCATTTGCATATTTTTTTGTAAATGGCAGTTATGTTTGCAGTCTTGATTGCTGTATCAAGTAATAGCTGCCTTACGTAAAAGAGTTTTACAATCCTAAAATGCTATTTTCAGCACTCGCTATTACATTCATTAAGAAGTTCAGTGCTTCTTGAGGAGTCTGGTTTTAATCATTAGTGTTAGATTTGCACTTTCCAAGATTTGGTTCATTCTTGTGGCTTAGTTCAAGAACTTGTAGTGTATTTTGGTAGTGCTTTTCCATTCTTGCTGCATCCAAAGAAGTCCGCGCTAAGCTGTGCACTGCGTTCTGCACAGTGCACAGTCGTTGATAACATATTGATGGCTCCAATGTTGGCAAAGGATTCTTGATATGCTGAAGAATTTGACCATGTATCAACATCTTCAGTGAGAAAGTCAGTGTTTATTTACAGGATGTGGATAGTAAACCATGAGTCTTCATTGACCAAGTCTCAAGAGATGTTGCAGCGGTGATGTTGGTTGGAAACTCAGGCTTTCCAAAGGATAATCCAATCCGCTTCTTAGGTGCTAAGATGTCTACTGCAGGTTTAACTGCAAGGAGTTTATCAGCGAGTACACATCGCTCATCTGTGGGCACTATATCACTAAACAGTGCAAGGGGCACCATCTCTCAAGTACCATACTGACATTCTGTCAAGTACCATAGGTGACGCTTCAAAGCTTTAATTGCACTTGAAGAAATGACTGGATTCACAGCCTCATACCCCGGGCCGCATACATGAGCAACTTGTGAAACAGATTGAGGTCATGCCATGGGCATCAGCAGCGGAAGTGCAGGTCAATCACCACGAACTGTAGATCAGCAGAGTGGCGAAGATAACAAATTCTCTCACTTTGGGCACTTGATGGGCGGCTGTTATGGTACCTTGTGGCAGCTGTGAAATCTGGGCTTCAAGCAAACAGATCTTTACTGAGTAAAGTAGCTTTGCCATCCACCTGGCTTTGTGGAGAGCTCCAGGTTGCTTGAATTTAGCTGACAATTACTGCATCATCGCTTCCTAAGGTGTGGAATCCTTGATCAAGATCTTATTGGAAGGACTGATAAAAAGAAGTCCAATGATTTACACAACATGCAGTATTACTTTGCTCTGATTGTTATTTATATGTTTATTGTTGACCTTTGACCTTGTTTGGTTGACCTTTGACCTTTGTTGACATTGAACTCTGTTGACCTTTGACCCTCATCTGAATATCCAAGAAACAAATCCCACAGCAGAGTATTAAAGTTAAAGTTTGATATGGCCCTCTTCTTTCCATTTACACATTACATGCATTTATAGGATATTAGTGTGTTTTAGAGTGCAAAGTTCACTTTACTACATCGTTTCAATGGACAAGCCCATTTTCGGACTTTAAGCCTGTGGTGGCCCCATAAGACAAACTCCAAATTCAACAAAATTTGGTAGGGATTAGTTTTGGGACAAGTGGAACATGTTAAGGCTATGGACAAAAATAATGCAAACTATGGGGGCTATAGATGCACCCTAATGCATGGGCGCTAGTAGTCAATTCCAATTTTCTATGCTTTACCTCACTTGTTCGGCTCAAAATTAAAAGGGGGCATACATTGTATCTGACAGTAATTAAAGCTAACATTTTATGGAAAATAAATACTAATCTATTTTTACAGAAATGTTATAATATGGCTTTAAGCGATGAGTTCTTTCCAACGAGACAGATTTGACCTAGAAAAAGTTGACGCCATGAAATGACTATGCCTGCTTTACGAGAAGGGACTATAATCATTCTCAATGCACAGAATGTATACTGTTGTTGTTCACAGAAAAAAAACTCTGAATAAAGTATTTATACAGATTTAAACATATGTTTAAAAAGAAGCGGCTGATTTTATCCGCAGGGCTGCCGTTCTGATCATGGAATTCCACTGCGTTTCCCGGTATGATTGATCGTGAATTTCAGATGGACGCACTGGATGCAAGTTTTTTCAACCTTGTCAGCAAACTTGCGTCACACATGACGCACATTTTAAAATCCTTAACGGGAACCCTGGTGTGCGCATGTGCTATTTAATCTTGTTGGTTGCTTGATGCAGTAGACGATGAGATGTAGTTTGTCACGGCTGACTTGAAAAGTAGTGTGTCGTTGATATTGACGATGTGTTCGGGGAGTGAGTTCCAGTCATTTATGGTGTGTGGAAAATATGATTGAAGATACATGTAGTAGTCACTTCTGCCGGTTGGTTTGATGTGACTGTGTGTATGATTAAAACGGCTTGACTGATGAACAGTGTGATGAGGCTGGTTGTAGGATAGAGAACATGTCATGAACATGTACTGAAAACATGAACATGTGAAGAAGAAAAGAAGTGTCATGAGTGTGAAGAAAACTGTGTAAGAACATGAAGAATGGCATGAAATGATGAATTTGTGGCATGAATCATGCATGCATCATTTGCATGGTCATGATTAGTCATAAACTGTAAACGCCATTTTCCGAGGCGCGGAAAGACACCAAATTGGTGTCGTATGACCTATGACCCTGATAAACAACACAAATTACTCCATGTGGAAGTTGTTGACATTGTTTGTGAGTTTTGTTGAGGAAATTCCTATATTTTGTAACAACATGTAACACACCAAAACATAAAGATTGACTATCTAATGACTTCATAGTCTATACTACATTGTACAATGATTCTAAATTTACCATTATCTGCGGAATCCTTTCTGTTCAAACACGAATTTGTAGTTTCATATTTTTGCTGTGATCGCAGTGTTCGGCGAAGCTGCCAAATAATTCAACACTGATGGTCATGTGATGACATCGTTCAATCCGGGTCTCTGTGGACTCTACCACTTCTTTTAGGTATGATAACAACTTGGAAATGAATGAGGTAATGGGATCGCCCAGGGATCGCGCTACGCGGTCTGGGTGATTTGTCAATCAAGTCAATTACCTCCCCTATAGCCGAGTGGAATTAGTAATATCATGAATATGCTAATCCTGACTTCCCATATCATGAATATGCTAATCCTGACTGCCCCCTCCTTCCCATATTGCTTTTCAACCCACAATAGATCGTGCAGCTGAGCGACTACTTGAAGACTTGTAGCAGAGCTCATTCGGTTGTTTACGTTCTGTTTTGACCTCGAATCGAGCAAATTTCTCGGCCGATTTCGGTAAAATAAAGGTTAAATACTTGGCGAAAATTGCATTTTATGTGAAGCTGAACACATGAACATGTAGAGGAGAGTCTTTATTTTTGTTGTTGGCTGGAGGCCCCATGTCGAGAAGTTATAGAAATGGTAGTATTTTGGCCGATTTGAAAAGGGACAAACCACAGAAAACTACAAATTTGACTTCTGAATCGGATTTGTTGTCAACGGAGGTCAACTGCTTGTGACGTCACTCCGGGGTCACCTATAGCTGGGGATTAGTGGGGCAGAGGTTATCTATTGACTCCTTTCATGACCACTGTACTGTAGCATAGACATAGTAGGTATGCTAGGTAAGGCTTGGCATTTTCGGCGGGTAAACGGGTACCCGCCGAGATTACGCTACCGGTAGGAAATACCCTTCCCGGTACCAAATAAAAAATAAAAAAATAATTTTTTTTTTTTTTTTTAAGTTTTTATTTTTTCGGTTTTGTAGTGTCCCTGGACCTAGACCTAAATGCTAGGATCATTCATGGTTGACCTAAAATAAAAAATTTTAAAAAAAAGTTTCAAGATATTTTGTATTTTTAATATGAAAATTGATAATTTGTATTCATGTCATAGTCTATTAATGATTTCAAAATGCATTCAAATTCAATGCATTTTGAAATCATTAAGGGGGTACTACACCCATTGATTTTTTTTTGCTTTTTTTTGCATTTTGTGAAGAAATTACAAAAAAAATTGGACAAAGTGGTATGCAAAAACAGAAGTCCAGGCCATATGCAAAGAAGACACCCATCTGAACATCACAATTGACAATACCTTGCTTCTGCAGGTAGAGGAGTTCACATATCTGGGAGGAAAGATCACCCAAAAAGGATCCTGCTCAGAAGATATTAAACTTCGAATAGGCAAAGCCCTAGGAGCTGTGCAGAGACTACAGAGTATCTGGAGTGCTAAGGACATCCAAACCAACACCAAAATTGAGCTTTATAAGGTCCTTGTTTTGTCAATATTGCTTTACGGAGCAGAAACCTGGACATTGAAGAGAGAGGATGAGAATCGGCTGCTCACTTTCGAGATGATGTGCCTTAGGAAGATAATGGGAGTAACACAGAGAGACAGGATCCGAAACACCATCATCCGCAAAACCCTGGGTGTTGAATTTTCCATCTTGGACAGAATAACCCGGAAGAGACTGCATTATTTTGGCCACGTCCAGAGAATGCCTCCCTCACGCCTTCCAAAGATGGCCTTTGAATGTCACATCCAGGGAGTCAGACCTAGAGGAAGACCGCTAAAGAGGTGGAGAGACTGCCTGCTAGCTGACTGCAAAAGAACCGACCTAAACTCCATAGTAAATGCCAGCCGTACAGCAGATGACAGAACAGTTTGGCGAGACATTGTGATGCGGATGCCACCACTCAACCCCCAGTTGGAGTGAACGGCATAGGTCAAGGTAGGTCAAGGTATGCAAAATGAAGGGGCAAATCTTCTCGTTTTATTGGTGGCATCGGTATCAATGTAGCTTACATGCTTTTGAAGATAGAAGCCAAAAGGAGGTACATCACTGATGATTTAAATTCACTTCATTTTGGAAAGCTTACTATCAACAGATTTCGTTAAAATTTTGGATATGTGTTGCTAACACATTAGGGAAATAATGTTGATATGTAAAATGTGAATAAGTGGTCCCTGATTTCTTTTATGACTTCATGAACTTGGTGCTCCACAACTATCAAAAAACGAACCGGTTAAAATGCTTCTATTTTCAATGTCGAGCTATATTTTGTATTTTGAACTTGCAACACTATGTCACTGAAACTTAATTAAGCCATAGGTAACAGGTTACCACAACCACACTACAGCAATGTTCAAAAAGATTGTATTTTTTGTCACCTATACCACCATATTAGGTAGTTGTCCGTAAGCTTCATTTTTGTGATTTTGGTAACTATTTTATATTTATTTGCCCAATCCAACTCAACTAGGCAATCTAAATTGTACTCACCATATACATCCCAAGGGATTTTAGTATATCCACCTCACACATTGCCATTATATATCCAGTAACAGACAAAATATCAAAATTGATGCCTCATTATGACATGTATGATATCACTGACTATCACATGTATTCAGAATTGATGCCTGAATTTGACCTGAATAATTGACCTATAACCTGACCTTTGATGACCTTATAGCCTTTTTTAATCTCTTTTCCTAACAACATATTATAGAAGATACACACATGGTGTAGTATAAATTGTCTATGTGGAAGAGATTATTTAGGCTTATTTAATTTATTCAGTGTTATAATCAGTGAGTATATTTCTATAGATAGTATAACAAAGGATTTAATGTATTCTATTCATGTATTCTACTTGGACATGTTCAATAGAATAAATTATGGTTTGTTATGAAACACACATCTCAGTTACCAGGATACAGTAAACAAAAAAATATATAGGGCTAAAATGATTTTCTAAAATGGTTTAAAACTACTTTGTATGTAGAGATATTTCATAAGTTCAGGACATGAGAATGATGAGATGATGAACATATTTATATACTTTATAAATTTGCAACAAAAAAAAGAAGATGAGTCCTGATGAAAATAAGGGTATTAAATCGCCTTAATAAATAATAGACTATGACATGAATACAAATTATCAATTTTCATATTAAAAATACAAAATATCTTGAAATTTTTTTTTAAATTTTTTTTTTTAGGTCAACCATGAATGATCCTGGCATTTCGGTCTAGGTCAAGAGACACTACAAAACCAAAAAAATAAAAAACTTTTAAAAAAATTTGGTACCGATTACCCGCCTCGAAAAATGAGGCGGTACCGGTACAAAATTACCCAAAATGCCAGGCCTAATGCTAGGTGAATTCAAATTTGCCATCAAACTGCATCATTTTACATATCAAATTAAAGCCCTTTGAGTAAAGAAAGCCAAAACTGAAAACATTTTTGTCATAGCACTTTCCGTAACAAAGTTACATCTTGACTCTTGTCAAAGATTGACTTTCATCAAAAAGATTCTGCTAGCAAAATTCCCCAAAACGGCATTTAGGGGTGTTTCTAGATCTTAGTCTCATGGCGATAGCAGCTTTTTTAATGGAACTGCTATCAAAATCCTCTAAAATTCCATGTGCGACTTGAAATATCACCATAAAAAATCATATATTTGGGTCAAGTGAAGTATAGAAAACATATTTATGTAGGTTTCCTTCACCGACATATTCTTGAAAAAAATTCAAATTTCTATGTAAATATGCATTGTGTTTGGACCCCGGTCTCGGCGAATTTCGCAGACTATACTTTGATCAGCTCGTAATCGGCGGGACTTATAAAATCGCGGATTAATATCAATATAATTTATTTCGAGAATTGTCTTGTGACATCTCCCAATAGCATTCATAAATTATGAGAGCGCACCACCAATGATTGCGCCATTGGATAACACAGGAAAATACGCACGTTTGGATGGCGTTTTGTCACTGCAAAAACGTAATATAGATCAAAAGTTTGGTATCAAATTAAAGCTTATCACGTGTAGAATATTATTCTTTTAACAGAATATATTGGTGACCATCTACTTTTTTTTGCTATTTGGCATAAAGAAAAAAGGTGCAAATTTAACCCTAAAATATCACTCAATTTTTGAAACCGGACGTTGTTCAAATTGCGCCAAAACTTCACCTCTGAAATAAAATATTGGGATTTTTCTCATATTCTTTCATGCAGACACTTGTCGGAAGCAAATGAGCTGAAAACGAGCGAATTTTGACAATATCTATAGAAAATAAAGCCGCAACAAGCTGAAATAAGCGGTGGACTATTTTAACCGAATTTCACTGGTACATAAATCGTGGCGTGATTTGGTGGTGCGCCCTCTTATAAACGTCATTAGTTATCAAAATCCAATTTTTTACATTTTGAAGTAAACTAGAGACAGTTTCTAGTCATTTCCCAAGATTTCATCCCTCTCATGCGACATTCCGCTCGGAAGAAATGATGCTCTAAAATCAGCTCCGAATCACCAAAAGACCCAATTTTCAACGTGTTTATCAACATGCAGAAGTTTGCAGAGGTTGGACATAAAATTGAATGTTTTATGCAAAAAGATAGTCTTTAATTTTAATTTTTTTTTTTTTTTAAAGTACTTTATGTATGTACAAATATTTTGAATACCTTAAACATAGGCCTATTTACAAAATTGAGTCAAATTACCCCCCTCTCGTTCTCTATCTTCAAACTAGGCCTACTTTTATTTTGGCATTTTAAGCAAAAATACAAGTTTTATACGTTATTCTGATTTGGTATAAATCTATAGCAAAAGCGCTCATATAAGTAGATTTTTGATGCTTTTCTTAACGTCAGAGACTTGTATTTTTGGATAAATAAAAAAAAAATTATTGCTAAAACTAATAACAAACTTTATTTCAAGCATTTGCGAATGAAATAAAATGATTTATTAAGATTTCCGCCTTATTCTATGTTTTTTTTTGTAAAAATGCGCGTACATAGCAACACACTTTAAAAGCCGCTTATAAGAGAGCGCACCACCAATGATTGCGCCATTGGATAACACAGGAAAATACGCGACGTTTGGATGGCGCTTTTGTCACTGCAAAACGTAATATAGATCAAAAGTTTGGTATCAAATTAAAGCTTATCACGTGTAGAATATTATTCTTTTAACAGAATATATTGGTGACCATCTACTTTTTTTGCTATTTGGCCGCAAAGAAAAAAGGTGCAAATTTAACCCTAAAATATCACTCAATTTTTGAAACCGGACGTTGTTCAAATTCGCGCCAAAACTTCACCTCTGAAATAAAATATTGGGATTTTTTCTCATATTCTTTCATGCAGACACTTGTCGGAAGCAAATGAGCTGAAAACGAGCGAATTTTGACAATATCTATAGAAAATAAAGCCGCAACAAGCTGAAATAAGCGGTGGACTATTTTAACCGAATTTCACTGGTACATAAATCGTGGAGTGATTTGGTGGTGCGCCCTCTTATAAACGTCATTAGTTATCAAAATCCAATTTTTTACATTTTGAAGTAAACTAGAGACAGTTTCTAGTCATTTCCCAAGATTTCATCCTCTGCGACATTCCGTTCGGAAGAAATGATGCTCTAAAATCAGCTCCGAATCACCAAAAGACCCAATTTTCAACGTGTTTATCAACATGCAGAAGTTTGCAGAGGTTGGACATAAAATTGAATGTTTTATGCAAAAAGATAGTCTTTAATTTTAATTTTTTAATTGTGAAAAGTACTTTATGTATGTACAAATATTTTGAATACCTTAAACATAGGCCTATTTACAAAATTGAGTCAAATTACCCCCCCCCCCTCTCGTTCTCTATCTTCAAACTAGGCCTACTTTTATTTTGGCATTTTAAGCAAAAATACAAGTTTTATACGTTATTCTGATTTGGTATAAATCTATAGCAAAAGCGCTCATATAAGTAGATTTTGATGCTTTTCTTAACGTCAGAGACTTGTATTTTGGATAAATAAAAAAAATTATTGCTAAAACTAATAACAAACTTTATTTCAAGCATTTGCGAATGAAATAAAATGATTTATTAAGATTTCCGCTTTTATTCTATGTCTTTTTCGTAAAAATGCGCGTACATAGCAACACACTTTAAAAGCCGCTTATAAGAGAGCGCACCACCAATGATAGAGCCATTGGATAACACAGGAAAATACGACGTTTGGATGGCGTTTTGTCACTGCAAAACGTAATATAGATCAAAAGTTTGGTATCAAATTAAAGCTTATCACGTGTAGAATATTATTCTTTTAACAGAATATATTGGTGACCATCTACTTTTTTTGCTATTTGGCCGCAAAGAAAAAAGGTGCAAATTTAACCCTAAAATATCACTCAATTTTTGAAACCGGACGTTGTTCAAATTCGCGCCAAAACTTCACCTCTGAAATAAAATATTGGGATTTTTTCTCATATTCTTTCATGCAGACACTTGTCGGAAGCAAATGAGCTGAAAACGAGCGAATTTTGACAATATCTATAGAAAATAAAGCCGCAACAAGCTGAAATAAGCGGTGGACTATTTTAACCGAAATTCACTGGTACATAAATCGTGGAGTGATTTGGTGGTGCGCCCTCTTATAAACTTCATTAGTTATCAAAATCCAATTTTTACATTTTGAAGTAAACTAGAGACAGTTTCTAGTCATTTCCCAAGATTTCATCCTCTGCGACATTCCGCTCGGAAGAAATGATGCTCTAAAATCAGCTCGAATCACCAAAAGACCCAATTTTCAACGTGTTTATCAACATGCAGAAGTTTGCAGAGGTTGGACATAAAATTGAATGTTTTATGCAAAAAGATAGTCTTTAATTTTAATTTTTTTAATTGTGAAAAGTACTTTATGTATGTACAAATATTTTGAATACCTTAAACATAGGCCTATTTACAAAATTGAGTCAAATTACCCCCCCCCCCTCTCGTTCTGTATCTTCAAACTAGGCCTACTTTTATTTTGGCATTTTAAGCAAAAATACAAGTTTTATACGTTATTCTGATTTGGTATAAATCTATAGCAAAAGCGCTCATATAAGTAGATTTTTGATGCTTTTCTTAACGTCAGAGACTTGTATTTTTGGATAAATAAAAAAAAATTATTGCTAAAACTAATAACAAACTTTATTTCAAGCATTTGCGAATGAAATAAAATGATTTATTAAGATTTCCGCCCTTATTCTATGTTTTTTTTTTAAAAATGCGCGTACATAGCAACACACTTTAAAAGCCGCTTATAAGAGAGCGCACCACCAATGATTGCGCCATTGGATAACACAGGAAAATACGCGACGTTTGGATGGCGTTTTGTCACTGCAAAAACGTAATATAGATCAAAAGTTTGGTATCAAATTAAAGCTTATCACGTGTAGAATATTATTCTTTTAACAGAATATATTGGTGACCATCTACTTTTTTTGCTATTTGGCCGCAAAGAAAAAAGGTGCAAATTTAACCCTAAAATATCACTCAATTTTTGAAACCGGACGTTGTTCAAATTCGAGCCAAAACTTCACCTCTGAAATAAAATATTGGGATTTTTTCTCATATTCTTTCATGCAGACACTTGTCGGAAGCAAATGAGCTGAAAACGAGCGAATTTTGACAATATCTATAGAAAATAAAGCCGCAACAAGCTGAAATAAGCGGTGGACTATTTTAACCGAATTTCACTGGTACATAAATCGTGGAGTGATTTGGTGGTGCGCCCTCTTATTAATGCAACCTAATACATTGTCTTCTTTCTTTAAGAAACACAATATATACCAGTCAGGTCAACTCTAACACTCTTAACTTGGGTCTACTTTTCGGCGTAGTGGTAAAAGCCTAAAAATTCCCGCCGATTACGAGCTGATCAAAGTATTCTGTCGGTCCGTGTCACGTCACTTCCGGTTGATGATGTTCGAGTGAAAACAAGTCCCTGATTCGATTTTTGTTGATGATTTCTGACATTGGTGTTATGTAAACTTAAAATTAAATTCCATGGTCGAGTGTCGCTTTTTCCGAAATTGAAGGTCACTCCAGCAACATCGCTATGTAGCCTCCTTCACAGACGGTTTCTGTTGTTCATAACAAATCGTGAGCCACATGCAGATTGGGCCCGAGACTAGAGATAGCCCGGATGTCCGACCGACAGAATAGCAAATGTGTTAACTAAGGTTTGCCTGGGGATACCTAGTCACATACCGGTAGTCAAGTCTGCCAACACTCGGCACAAATTGAAAAACCATGCATGTCAACTCTCGACAAAAGAATGCATGCATGGCAGGTCATACAACACCAATTTGGTGTTTGTTATGACACCAATATAATTTGGTGTTTGTTATGCTCCTCGAAATTAGTACCTTACAGTCTATGTCTGGTGGTGAATAAATGGTAATTGGTAACTGGTAGTGGTAAGCTTACAGAATTTTTGGATTTTTGCCTTTCAATTTTACATACCATTGCTTTCGTCTCTGTCGTCTCTCATTTTCATTTTTCAAAAATCAGGAGACCATTACAGGAATTTACAGCCAAATCCGTCTGGGAATCCGTCGCATCATACATGCATATTTAAAACTTTCATGACTTTCACAGTTCTGTTTCCCGTACTTTTTCGATTCCTTTCGCTTCAGGCTGTCATGCAAAACTGATGACGTCAGATGTCAACATGAACCATTCTGATGACATCACTGATTCAGTGCTAGGTCAAAGGTTTTTTCGGGACTATAAAAGAATTTCCATTAAAAGGGAATGGTCGATGACATTCATTGCCGACATCACACCATTGCACAAGTTTGTGCCAAATTTCAGCTACATTTTACACATCACATCCACACTATTGTTTTCACAATAGTAATAGAACAATGTTGTCTTTAATTAGGAGTATTGGGAATGCTTCCCGGCGCTCTAATGTGAGTATGATCATAAACAGTCTGACACCCAGCGCATGACATGCATGATGAGATGAGCGTAAGCTTACTTACTTTTTTTTCATTGTCATGCATATTATTGCTGTATGGAATTGGAACCAGACATAGCATAGTTAAAGTTGTTTTTTTATTACTTTCGTGGTCGGGGTACGCGTTGGTGAATTGCGATCGCGTAAAAGTGACAAGGTCGCTTACTACGCGCCGAACAGACAACCAATCAACCGACTTGTTCATGTGTTGTCAAGTGCGTTGATCAGCCAATTAACGTGATTGCTTACTTTTTCTGTGTGTACGCTCGTAGACGCCTGGCGCACAGCTCGGACCACGGAAGTTTATTGAAAATAACTTTAGTCAGGCCAAATTATACAGATAAATTAGTACAAGGAACTTATTATACGTAATTGTCCTCATTCACAAACTGATACTAGCTGTCCAACAATGTATAAGTATAAGGTTGTACGGTCACGACGGTATAAATAATTTATACCGTCATGACCGTATGCGTACGGTAGATTGTTGAAGGAATATTACAGTACCGTAATATTACAGTACCGTAATATTTGAGACTAATTAGCCAGTTTTTTTATGATTTCTTCAGAAATATGCAGATTTGGAATGGTAATGGTAATGGTTTCATGATAAGGCCCTTCACAAATGATTCTTAGTTTCCTGTTTCATGGTTGAAAACAAGGGATGAGGCGACATTTAATTATTAATTATTAATTATCTATTATTTTCTTTATTTTAAAACAAGTGGTGGCATCCTACATCAACCTGTTTTGACTTAGTCTTGCCAGCAAGACTTCAGTCTTTATCATAAACATAATGACATCTACGGACCTGAAGTCTTGCAGCGGTACATAGGGATGCACTGTACGTTTAAGAAAAACAAACTTCAAGCATCAAGAAATATACCTTGTATTTGTCAGTTTTACCTCAGAGATGCTGTAGACCCTCTCTACACAGTGTAGAAACATCACAAGTAGAATGCTGCTCAATATGATAAATCCAAATCATGAAAATAAAGCAATTTTGCAGAGCAATATTGTGACCACTTTTGCACTAAGTAAATTACTCCATGAAGATTGCAGGTTTTGCCAACTCAGGGGATGTTGAACCCACCCAAAAGTTGAGATCAATGTAGATCAATTATCTCAACTTTGGTATGGTAGTATAGTATAATGGGATTAAAATCATCCATGTACGCCCAAACTCTGGTACAACAATGGGGATTAAAATCATCCATGCAGGCCAAAACTGTCCTTGAGAGTTCCTCGTCTACATCCTTGGCAGACCTTGGAGCCCAAAATGAGCCCACATATTGTGATGTTTCTTATTTGTGGTACAGATATGAATAGAGTGCCCTATAACTCAGTATGCTGAGTTATAGTTACTAGAACTAGTTTTGACTAGGAACATGCATTTAATTATTTTACAACTATGTTTGATTTTATACATGAGTAATGGTACAGTTATGTTCTTTGTTTATTCATCATTATATTGATAAGCAAAGTCAGAAAGTAGCAAATGGAAGTCATTAAAACTTATTTTAAAAGAGAAAATCCAAAATAAAATAAAATAATTAAATATTTTGCAATTCTCTACTTTGGACGCACGAGGGAAACAGGAAACTAAGAATTAATTGTAAAGGGCCTAATGAGAAAAATATGAGCTTTGACCTAGATACCAAAATCTGCATTTTGATGGGGTTAAGTGAGGGATAAGGCTGTCAATCGGGTACCCACCTTTAAATCGGTAAGACTTTGTTTGTTTGTATTTTCAGCCTGGCAATGTATTGGTGTTGTGTAGACAATATTCCAGTGGCGCAACAGAAGCTGCTTTTACCACTGCTGTAAGTATTGTTATATCCCCTATGAGAACTACCTGCCAATTGGCCAAAATGAATATAGTGTCCAATTTTGAACCAATCAAGGAGGGTATTAATAAGATCATCTGCAAATGCAAGTTTGAACATAAATGGTTTAAAGCCTAGCCATAATTGGCAATTAAAATGAGTCCTTGTTGACTATCCCAAGTGCCTGCGAAAGCATGGTTTTATTTAATCCAACAATTTCTTTTTAGGCCTTAGCATTTGCAAACTCACTATGTTCCATGTATAAACTCCAGTCCAGAGGAGTCAGTTGTCCGATGAATACTGGAGGTTCCAGATACAACGTAGCAAGTTTGGAAAAAGTAAGTTATAGTAAGACTCTGATTAAATTACAAACTTCAGTGATGTTAGTGTATTAAGCATAGTCATGTGAAAATTCACTATATTGTTTTTTAATTTTTCAATAGAATTACAAATTGCACAAGTTAGACTCCGGCCCATCCACAGAAGTTAGTGTGACTAAGGAAGATGCTATGACCTACTATAGACAAATGCAGGTGATAAGACGTATGGAAACTGCAGCTGGTAATCTCTATAAATCCAAGGAGATTAGGGGATTCTGTCATCTCTACTCAGGACAGGTATGCCTATGTGACCTGCTCCCACAAAATGACCGTAACAGTTGGTAGAACATCAACTCAGCAGCCAGAAGGTCTTGAAACTACCAATTATTTATGCTCATTAGTGGGAGCACGTCACAAATGAGGTAATCGCTATGAATCCTAAGAGATCAGGGATTCTGTCTTCTCTATTCATGAAGACACACAGTCTTTTCACAAAAGTAACAGTTTATCATCAATTCAAAACTGAATCACCATTATTGTTTAACTCAAATAATGAAGATAACAATGTCAGGACAGTAACATTGTACAATATTATGTGATGTTGTATTGCAACATCTAGGCTCTCTAGAAACAAAAGCAACATTTTCAGTGGGTTTAGGTGCAACTTTCAAAACTGACTATACAGGTGTCTTTGAACAAAGAACACCAATTCAACAATTGGAACATTCTCGGAACTCCCATCTTGCGACTGTACGCTCATTGGGCTATTCCATTTAAAACCCACACTACCCCTGTGGAAGATTTTGGAAATATCTTACATAGGGGGAGTATGAATTTCAAATGGAATGAACACATTAGGCAGCTCTATTTGAAACTCACCCTCCCTCTGTGAAAGATTCAAGTTGAATCTTTCTCAGAAGGTGTATGAAATTCTAATGGAGCTGGATAATGTGTTCATTACATTTGAAAAACATAGTCCCCCCTGAGGAAGATATTTCCAAAATCTTCCACAGGGGTAGTGTGGGTTTTAAATGGAATAGCCCATTTCGTTGGAGCAAGTCACATATAGTAATACGCAGGCTGCGTACACGTATGATCGTGTGTCTTGAGCTTTTGGTGGCGACGTTACATTTTGCCAAAGTCGACTCAAAACAAATGATGATATCTCTGTCAAGCAAGAAGGTATTGTCATGCTTGTGGTCTCATTTTATTGCTAAATAAAATGCACTTTCAACCCTGTAAAAAGAAATACTTGAACTTTTTATTACTGACACTGTGCTTCATAGAATTCAGAATGGGCAGGGTGGCGGTGGTGGGGGATGTGGTGGTGGGGATGTGGTACACACAAACTCTATGGGATTGGTATTTTTAGTTCTTTTTCTGCTTCCGCGCGGTGCTCATCTAGTCGAGTACCAAATTTCCTTCCTGTCTCTCCCACGTATGAGAGATCGCAGTTCAAGCAAGGAATGTTGTATATGGCTTGAGTTGTATTAAGCGGATCGCGTTTATCCTTCGGGTGCACCAGCTGTTTCCTAAGGGTGCTGTGTGGACGCATAGCAGTGGAGATGTTGTAGGATTTCATGACTCTCGACACTCTTTCACTGGCGCCTTTGACAACCATCCCTTTGCTCTTTGTCTGTTCTTCTGTACTCTTGGTGGATTTCTTAGGCTTGACTGCCTGCATCTGGTCTTTCACCCGTTTAAATGTCCAATCAGGATAACCACATACTTTCAGCGCTTCCTGGACCTTCTCTTCTTCTGCGATCTTATCTTCCTCTTCAGTTATAATGCGATCTTTCCTGTCAAACAGAGTTCTTGGAAAAACAGTCACCAGAGCAAGCAGGAAAGAATCGCTTACAACCATCCATAAATCGGCCATCAGAGATCATGTTGCAGAGAGGAACCATGTCATCGGTTGGGGGGAGGCAGAGGTCATAGGCACGGAGCAAGACAGATATAAACGTTGGGTCAAGGAGGCTATAGAGATCAGGAAGAGAAGGGGCGCCACCATGAACAGAGATGAAGGTCAATATCAGCTTTCTCACATTTTTGATGAACTGCTACATCCTGTGAAAAATCCATCAAAACATCCAACAGGAAAAAGATTAACTGGCAACACAGTCAACAAGTCTATCACCAAGAAATCAATAGGTGATTGGATGACCAGTTCACAGTAGTAGTCTTCATTCAGTGTTGATAAAGATAACCGAGTGGTTATCGAAACGTACACAGTAAGTGCAATTTATTGGATCAGAAATAAGAACCTTTTGATTGACTTTACTCTACCGATCCTGATGAATTTGTTCAACCACATCAAAAAATTATAAAAAAAGTCACTGATGGGGGAAAGCAGTTTTTGGTGGGATGCTTGGGTAGGATGAGCATCCAGCCAAAAACTGCTTTTGTTGAAACCTCCCTTATATCAATGATTTTTTGATGTGTTCTCAAAATTGGGCAAGTAGATGTAAGGGGTTTTGAAACAAAGTTCTTCATATGTAAAATAGCAATTTACTGGTGTTTTATTCAACAGGAAGCATGTGCAGTTGGTATATCAGCATCCATTACTCCAGATGATGCAGTTATCACAGCATACAGGGCCCATGGATGGGCTTACTTAAGAGGCATAACAGTACATTCAATTCTAGCTGAACTCACAGGTATGTAGTCATCACAGCATACAGGACCCATGAATGGTCTTACTTAAGAGGCATAACAGTACATTCAATTCTAGCTGAACTCACAGGTATGTAGTTATCACAGCATACAGGGCCCATGGATGGTCTTACTTAAGAGGCATAACAGTACATTCAATTCTAGCTGAACTCACAGGTATGTAGTCATCACAGCATACAGGGCCCATGGATGGTCTTACTTAAGAGGCATAACAGTACATTCAATTCTAGCTGAACTCACAGGTATGTAGTCATCACAGCGTACAGGGCCCATGGATGGGCTTACTTAAGAGGCATAACAGTACATTCAATTCTAGCTGAACTCACAGGTATGTAGTCATCACAGCGTACAGGGCCCATGGATGGGCTTACTTAAGAGGCATAACAGTACATTCAATTCTAGCTGAACTCACAGGTATGTAGTCATCACAGCGTACAGGGCCCATGGATGGTCTTACTTAAGGTGGCTGTGTACTCTCAGACATGCATGTAGTAAAAGTGCAATAACTTTGTAATTATTCGCGCAAGGCATATAAAAGTATACATTTTTATAAAGGCAAGACATCAATAAATCTTAATATAAATACAGATTTGGGGTAAAAACAACAATTATGAAGAAAATCACAAAAAGTGAGTTTTTGGCAATATTTGTTAGGTACATCATAACAAAAAACACTCTTTCCAAAATATTTTATTTTGTTTTTAGCTCAATCTTGAGGCTCCATTCCAAAAACGGTTTTTTATTTTTTGATATTGGCCTTAGTTTTGAGATATTGACCATATAAGGCATCAAAATGAACTTTTAAAATTCACAAACGCCTATTTGCACAAAATGATGCCTAAAATCGGAAATAGACCAAAATATAAAAAAAAATGAGAAAACCGTTTCTTGAGTCGATCATGCTTTTTACGATGATCATATTTGCTTACCTATAGATGCTGTATTTATTGAGTTATCGTGTACCTAAATTGTCATTTTACCGAGAAAATGAACATTGAAATAATGGCCGTTGAAGTTTAAAGTGGTCACATTTTGCCCTTTCATCGAATCTCACAGGAGAATGCGGCAGTTTTCGTTTTTCTACCTTATATTACGTGAACATCGGGTAAATCCACAGCCCGTTGAGAAGTTTGAGCGAAATCCATTCATAACTTGATATTCAAATCGAGGGAGAGAACTTGAAAAAACCCACATTTTAGCAGCTAAAACGGAGCCATTTGACCACTTGAAATTAGTGTTTCCAAAGGATGCGCCACGCATGCAGATAAGCGTCAGCGTGATGCGTAGCGTATCTGTGCGTTAACAAATTGCGCGATACGCAGCCAGCGATGCGTTGTTATGCCAAGTGTACCTCGCTGATACAACAAAGATTTTCTCTCTTTTAAAATTGCAAACACGAATGAAATAGTGAAATAAAATCCATAAAATAGCGCAGTTGGAGTTTAAAAATTTGGATTTTCTTTCCTTGTATTAATAAAAAACATAACAAAGTAACAAATATCAAAAAAATCTCAATTTTGCGAAAGAAACAACGTCTTGAGTACACAGCCGCGTTAAGAGGCATAACAGTACATTCAATTCTAGCTGAACTCACAGGTATGTAGTCATCACAGTATACAGGGCCCATGGATGGTCTTACTTAAGAGGCATAACAGTACATTCAATTCTAGCTGAACTCACAGGTATGTAGTCATCACAGCATACAGGGCCCATGGGTGGTCTTACTTAAGAGGCATAACAGTACATTCAATTCTAGCTGAACTCACAGGTATGTAGTCATCACAGCGTACAGGGCCCATGGATGGTCTTACTTAAGAGGCATAACAGTACATTCAATTCTAGCTGAACTCACAGGTATGTAGTCATCACAGCGTACAGGGCCCATGGATGGTCTTACTTAAGAGGCATAACAGTACATTCAATTCTAGCTGAACTCACAGGTACAGGGTGTCCCCAAAAAAAGAGGCCCCTCATTGCGCCCTCTTTTTCTCCTATTTCTGACAAGTTGATCAAATATATTTTGGTATGTAAAGAAACCCTGAGTCGTTATCTTTAACAAACCAAAACAATTATATCAATCGGCTTACAACTTTTAAAGATATGCTCTTTTAAAGAAATGTACCCGTTTTTCACTCTGTCCATGGAGAAGGTTTCACTACTTTAAAGATTGAAAAGGAGTACACATACCATGCATGAATATCAAACATTCCTCAATGATAACTTTATAAAATAACTTTATTTATGGAATGGGATTTACCGGTGGCTTTATGGGCAATGGATTTTGTTAATATTGTCATTAATTTGTGGGTAAATTGGATGCCGAATGGGACTTTACTTCAATTACTTATTTTTTCTTGGTTATTTATGCCTTTTTGTTTTATTAGGTTTCTTACTTTCTTACTTTGTAGTTTCTTGCTTTCTTTTTTTTATTTACAACATATGTCATTTCTCTTTTTAGGATAAAAGGTAGCCCTAAAAGGCTGTTTGGTTTGTCTTTGGTTCTTCTGAAGTGAGTTTAGGGCCTATACTGTGCTGCTCTGCCATCTACCTGGTTACATCCTTGGCGAATACAGGTTTCAGCCCTGGTCCTCATTACATCAATTGCGTTGCGTACCATCCTTGTGCGCCGGATACTTGCAAATGCATTCAGTAATACGTTATAAGATCTTGGATTTTGGCACAAAGGAAAAAAAAATCAATTGGTGTGAGGTCTGGTGATCGTGCAGGCCACTCCACAGCATGAGCCATCCCAACCACTCTGTTTGCTATCCGTGGACAGAGTGAAAAAGGGTACTTTTATTCAAAAGGGCATATCTTCAAAAGTTGTGAGCCGATTGAAATAATTGTTTTGGTTTATTAAAGCTAATGAGTAAAGGTTTCTTTACATACCAAAATATATTTAATCAACTTTTCGTAAATAGGAGAAAAAGAGGGCACAATGAGGGGCCTCTTGTTTTTGGGACACCCTGTATGTAGTCATCACAGCATAAAGGGCCCATGGATGGTCTTATTTTTAAGAAACATAACAGTTCATTCAATTCTAGCTGAACTCACGGGTACGTATGCTATGTCCCTGTTTTTCGATAAATGGGGCGCAGTCACCGTTTGTTTTGAATGATGGGGCAGGTCCCTTTTTGATTCCCCCCGTTTTCTGGATTTGGTCTGTTAAGGTTATTTCGACAAATGGCATACAGGTGTGAACAATACTCATTTTCAAATAGCCCACAAAACTCAAATTGACGTTATGCGTTATTGGACTGAATGGTTAGCGCAATAGATATAGACAGTCATATTTGCTTATCAATACAGAGGAGGAGCTGGTTCAATGCACTATCAACGGGCATTGTCTCAGAAACAACTCGTATTAGTCCAGTTGTTGATCGTAAATTAGTTACATGGTCAAGTTGTTGATTTCCTTTACTTGGTTTTGTTCATTGTTCTTTTGACCATCTCTTTTGTGACATTAGGAAAATGTTTATTGTTTTCCAGGTCGAAAAACTGGTTGTGCCAAGGGCAAAGGAGGTTCCATGCATATGTACGGCAATAACTTCTATGGTGGCAATGGCATCGTAGGAGCACAGGTAATTAGAAAATAATCAATAGCTGATCAGTTGAATTCAGCTTTTTTGACTGCTCAAATTGGCATGTTTTTATTTATTTTGAGCCTTTTGTGTTTGCCAATTTCACACTGCTTTTATGTGTTACTTACGCTTTTTTGAAGTAAAGCCAATCTCATGCCTGTAATATCTAAAACTAACCGTCATGAAATGCTCCTTATTCTAAATTGAGCGACACTTTGTTGATTGACAATGCAGACACTGCAGTATACCATGTAATAGACGGCATGCACAAAGCAATGTCACTTAATCTTTCATGAAAGTAATAAAATATATGAAAGATTCAACTTCCCCTCCCCCCATGGTCCCCGAAAAAAAAAAAAACTGGCGCCACCACAGCACCAAGAATACACCCAAGGTTTGCCAACACAAAAAAATCATTCAGAAAACAAACAATATTATTTTTTAGCCTAATAATGCATTTACCATAGGTTTAATTTTCTCTTGTTGAACTACAGGTTCCACTAGGTGCTGGCATAGCCCTTGCTTTAAAGAATCAAGGAAAGAAGAATGTATGTGTCGCCCTCTATGGTGATGGTGCAGCCAATCAGGGTCAGTTATTTGAAGCGTATAACATCGCTAAGCTCTGGGATCTACCAGCAATATTTGTATGTGAGAACAACAAGTATGGTATGGGGACATCTGTAGAAAGAGCATCGGCAAGTACAGATTACTACACAAGAGGAGACTATGTACCAGGGATCTGGGTGAGTCATATATCCCCTATGGAAGACATGACCTTAATCTCCCACACAAGGGGTGTGAATTTAATGTACCAGGGATCTGGGTGTGTCATGCATTCCCTATGGAAGACATGACCTTAATCTCTCACACAAGGGGTGTGAATTTAATGTACCAAGGATCTGGGTGAGTCATACATCCCATATGGAAGACACGACCTTAATCTCACACAGGGGTGTGAATTTAATGTACCAGGGATCTGGGTGTGTCATGCATTCCCTATGGAAGACACGACCTTAATCTCCCATACAGGGGGTGTGAATTTAATGTACCAGGGACCTGGGTGAGTCATGCATTCCCTATGGAAGACATGACCTTAATCTCTCACACAGGCGGTGTGAATTTCAAATGGAGCCACCCATTCATTGTCATCTGTTCCATATTTGGTTATTCCAGTTGACATTTATACACCCCCTATGGAAGACATGACTATAATCTTCCACACAGGGAGTGTAAATTACAAATGAGGTTACCTGAAGAAACTTTATTTCTTCAACATGCTTCTTGAGAGAGACAAATACCTGTCCTTACCATATGAGCAAAACTGTTAAAGTAATGAATATGATTTACATCTGTTGCTTAGGTTGGTGATGTTACCTGATGAAGGAGACTCTACCGATGTGACAGATATGGATAAATGCTTGAAAGTCCTATATTATTCCTATAAATTTTACCCTTTTTCCCTCTATTTTTTTTCTCCAACATTTCCCTATGTTTATCCCTTTATTTTTGTCTTCTGTGAGAACATTCATTTTGAAATGTGTGCAATTTTCTCTGGTAAATTGAGTATGGGAGTTATTGACCTTGATGCAATGAAGTGCAATTGACAACATTTTGTAAGCGTGATAAAAGTTCCCAGAATGCACCAGAAATGTTAGCTAAACAGTCCTTTAAAGATGTCTGTATATTTTGCATATAGGTTGATGGTATGGATGTATTGGCTGTGCGAGAGGCTACCAAATGGGCTGTTGACTACTGCAATTCAGAAAAGGTAAAATTTGACATGAGCAGGATCATATTGCACCTGAGAGGGCATTTCTTACCCTTCCCAGAATCCTTTGCAACATGATGCATCACCTCACTACATGAAATGACACTTGTATACGCTGGCGAAGTTATGTAATAATCGAATTAACTACCATAGCAATAGGTACATACAATTTTTGATTATATCGCGCTGCACTACTACGTTCATGCGGTACCTCTGCATTGAACCATAGATGTCAAAGAAATGCTAATCACTTGCACCTGTAAGATTAGTCTCTTTGAAAAGAGCGGTATTGTATTCAATCTGTTATATGATTGAAGACAGGTGATGAGTGCAACCTGCTTGTAGTGCAGCGCGGTATATTCAAAATAATGGTTGTACCTATTGCTATGGTAGTTAATCCGATTAATTACGTAACTTCGCCAGCGTATTACTTGGTAAAGGTTCCCTTTGTTTTCATGTTGAGAATAGACTGGCTAAACATTGGTCGATCAGTACAAAAAATTACAATGTATTATGTGAAGTGTAAAATATCTGTCCTGATATTGCACACTTGATACCAAATTGCAAGTCATTCAATATGTTTATTGTTTTTGTTTTGGTTGTTTATCTTGCTTTTAAGAACCTTTACCAGGCTTGTTTGTACTCATTCTAATGCATTTTTCATGCTGATACCAAATATGGTCTTAAAAATGTATAATTCTGAACTTTTTGAATTTCTAAAACAATTTGAAACTTGTCGTCCACTTCACAGTCGACACCCATGTGGAGAGAGTTAATTAGTTTTTAATCTCTCATGGGTGTCGACTGCAGAAGACAAGTTTCAATCATTTTTAAGTTCAATTTCAGAATTGTAAATTTTCATGACCATATTTGGAATTAGAATGAAAAATGCATTGAAATTAGTACAAACAACCCTAGTATTGGTTCAATGGCTCTTAAGATAGCTCTTGATATTTTGAGAATATATTTCTAAACTTTGACATTTTATGTTGAAGCCTATGGCTACCATACAGAGCATTAATTTATATTTCCCTTATATAACAGGGTCCCATAGTCTTGGAAGTTGAGACATATCGTTATGGCGGCCATAGTATGAGTGATCCAGGTACTAGCTATCGGACACGTGAGGAGATACAGGAAATCAGACAACAGCGTGATCCTATCACAAGCTTCAGAGAAAAACTGATGAGTTGTGGGATAGGTTCACAAGAAGAATTCAAGGTTAGTATGGATCCACTTGTAGAAGATACCTTACCCTTCCCAGAATCCTTTGCAACATGATGCATCACCTCATTACATCAAATGACACCTCCATTAGGCCAAAGTTGTTTGTTTGTCCTCCACCGCCCGCTCCTCAGATTAAGGCCTGACCAATATTTTTTTTTTTTCTATTTTTTTTTTTTAAATAAAAAGTAAAATTCAATTTTTTTTTCGATTTGGAGTATCTCTGGACCTAGCTAGAGCTAAATGCTAAGATCTTTCATGATTGAAAATTAAAAAAGCTCCCCAAAAACATTTTGTGTCTTCAATATGCAAAGTTATAACTTCATGTCATAGTCTATTATTTTTAGTGACTTCAAAATACATTGGATTTGAAATCATTAAAAGACTATGACATGAACACAATTTATAACTTTAACTGCATATTAAAGAAACAAAATGTTGGTTTTTTTAAGTCACCATGAATGATTGTAGCATTTAGCTCTAGCAAGGTCCAGGAATACGCCAAATCCGCTTTTTTGTTGTTTTTTTTTGTTTTTTAATCCGCCTCGCCATACCAATCGCCTTCTTTCAAAGCTGTGGAGGACAAACAAACAATTTTTTTTTGGCCTTACTGATCTTATGATAGGTTCACACAAAGAATTCAAGGTTAGTATGGATCTACTTGTAGGAGAAGATACCTTACCCTTCCCAGAATCCTTTGCAACATAATGCATCACCTCATTACATCAAATGACACTCCCATTACTGATCTTAAGAGAGGTTCTCAAGAACAATTCAAGGTTAGTATGGATCCGCTTGTAGTACCGGAAGAGTACACATTTTCATGTGATGAATTTTTCTGATAAACTGATAAATTAATTTGAAGTTAATTTTCTTTAACCCAGTGTTCTTATTTCAAGACTACATTTCTTTTTCCTTCAGAGACTGTAGTCTGTAGATTGTGTTAATCAAAAACGAGCTTGTTATGAAAATTTAATGAAGTCAATACTGCTACAATTTTCTATTGCCCAAAATGAAGTTAAGTATTTAAACTTCCTAATTAACTATTGACAACAATCTTGGTGAAATGCTGCCAAATATTATGCTGTATATGTTTCCTTTATTGTAGGAGATTGACCAGGGTGTGAGAGCAGAAGTGGATGATGCTGTTAAGAAAGCCAAGAAAGATACTGAGTTACCAGTGTCTGCTACCTTTGATGATATCTACCATAATACACCAGAAATGTCTGTCAGGGGATGTGATGCGATGTCATATCATGCCTCAAATTAAATCAACTCTAGCACACAGCATCTGAATGGAGTATCCCATCATGCATTGCAATCTATCTGCTTGCTCCATATCAAGTACATACAAAAAGTAGCAAGAGCCGATCAAATATTGAGCTATAGATAGTTTCACAATACTTCAGAGGTCATATCTTTTCAAACAAAAGTGTAAGTACCTCTGTCTAAAGCGAGTAATTGAAAGTTGAAACGATGGATATTGTGTACACTTTCTATGGCACATGCAGTTCTATTATGGTACCGCAAAGCATGTTGGGATCGGCAAATCAGCTGGGCTGTGACTCATTTGGTGGCAAAATCCTCTGTGGTTTATATCACACAGGCTGGTCAGAGGGCAAAGTAACTTTGCTCATGCAATAATGTCTGACTTTGTCACATAGTAAGCATGGTGTTATATTCTGATCAGCTTGTAATGGGCAAGGCTTATTGATTGATATAGAATGGTTTACACACAGCTGGACACATCACCTACATGAACTGTGCTTTGTGTATGTGACTGACGCCAGCTTTTGTGGATTTACGCTGTCATAAGGTGGAACTTTTTGACTCGAACAATAACAAAAACTGAATAACTCTCACCTATTATGAGTTGATCATATAGTAATGATTGTATCAAATTGTGGTGTATGTTGCAATAATGAATTTGTCCCCCAAGCACAGTGTACGTCCACAACATGGCCGTACATGGCTCATAACAATTCCTGTGGTGCATGCAAAATGTCAACCGGTCAAGGAGGCGGTATGAACCAGTCAAACTGAAGGTGTATGAGATCTGGGTTCCATTTCACTTAACTGTTAACCCTTCACAACTCAAGTAACCATTCGTAAGTTATGAATACTCTTTTACTAGACATAACTTTACGAAGGGTCCCTGTATTTATGAAGGGTAGCGATCGTAAGTCATGTTAGTGAAATGGAACTTACGATACGTTGGCAAGTTATGATTGATTTTAAGACTTACAAAGCTTCATAAAGTTTAGTGAAATTGACCCCAGGTTGGTTAGTTTGTGATGTAGTGACTTAAATTATGCAATAATTATTAAGGTGATACATTGGGCTATTGCATTTGAAATCCATACGGATATGGATGGCAGAAAAAATCTACCACACAGGGCTTCAAATGTAGTCACCCATTCAGGTAACCCCATCTGAAATTCACACTTCTTGTGTGGACAATTAAGGTCATGTCTTCCATAGGGGGTCAGGGGTGTATGGATTTCAACTGGAATAGCCCATATCTTCTTGTGAGGTGCACCCCCCCAGTAGCTGAGTATTCCATCATTTGAAAAAGATAACTGTAAAATAACTACTTAACATGCAGGGGTAACATTAGGTTTTAAAACTAGGGATTCTTAAAACCCCTGATTCCCCCAAATATGTAAAAAATGTGCACCCAATCCTAAAATGTTTTATTTATTTCATATATCAACTTTCAGTTTCACTCTAATTTTTAGCAACTATTCAAAACAGGGTTCAGCAACCTTTATAAACTCACTATAAGTGGTGCCTGATATTGTCAAGCTTATTTTGAGTAAACTGAGTAAAATTAAATAGATCTTGATATATCATTGTGATCATGGCATACTTAAAAATAAAATCTAAGTATAAATCATCAGGGGCCTGAAATCTCAATAATAAATGGTCACATTGGCCCAGCAACAAAATACATAAAGACAGCATTTGTTATTGTAATTTTCCCTTTTGGAATATGAAGTCACAATTTTGTATTTGCCAATTCAAAAACCCTAACCCTAATGCTACAAGTGGTTTTGGGCTATCAAAAGGAAAGAAGGAACAAAAAAGGAGAGAATATAAACAAAGAAGTTGCTTGGTACCCCTGGGCTTTTGGAATATGAAGTCACAATTTAGTATTTGCCAATTCAAAAACCCTAACCCTAATGCTACAAGTGGTTTGGGACTATCAAAAAGGAAAGAAGGAACAAAAAAGGAGAGAATATAAACAAAGAAGTTGCTTGGTACCCCTGGGTTTTTGGAATATGAAGTCACAATTTAGTATTTGCCAATTCAAAAACCCTAACCCTAATGCTACAAGTGGTTTTGGGCTATCAAAAAGGAAAGAAGGAACAAAAATGGAGAGAATATAAACAAAGAAGTTGCTTGGTACCCCTGGGTTTTTGGAATATGAAGTCACAATTTAGTATTTGACCCAAGAACGCCTCGCATGCCAAGCAGTGCATCGCCCACACAGGTGTTTCGCTGGCCTGGCCAATGCAACTGTGCCTACCCCATCACGTGGGATGCGTGCATGGGAAGTAGTTTTGCTTTGTTAGATTGTTTTAAGATTTAGCATGGTTAGGGTTAATGTCCCACACAGGGGATGTAAATTTTAAATGGAGTCACCCATTTAGATAAACCTTTTGAAATTCACACTCCCTGTTTGGAAGATAAGGTCATGTGTTCCATAGGGGGTGTATGGATTTCAACTGAAAAGCTCAATCTTCGATGTTTTAACAAGGAACATGAGTGGCAGACCATGGGCGGACTGATTTAGTTTTGGAATTAATACTTTCAAATCTGACCATTCTGTTAATGAACAGAGAGTTCTAGTATGTGAATAGAATACCTATTACTTGTTGATATGAGTTTGACAGAGTGCCAAATATCGATTCATCTGTTTGTCATTTTATGCAAGAATTCTGTTGAAATAGTGAACATGGGATCAGATATTGCAGGGTCATCTCAAAACTACAACCTTGGCGAAAAAGGTTGCCACACCTGAGCGTTAATTGGCCAACATCCTTCCCCGCTCCCCTATTGCAATGTTGATTTGGACAAAATCGTCATCATTTCTACATTACAGTCTCCCAACATTGGAAAATGGGGGGTGGGGAAGGGCAAGTGTAATCTGAATGTGCATTTGCAACTATTATACAAAATAATACGGAACTATCACATATTTAGCTTCGATTATGTGCTTTTAACACCAGAACGTGCTGGTGTGGCAACAATTTCCGCCAGAGTTGTCTCTAATAACATAAAAAATCATCTGAAATTACGTTTCGTTCATATCTTTAGAACGGAATGCCGGATTCACGTGCAATTTTCACAAAGTCTTAGCCTGTTTATGTACTCTGTACTAAATATAATTATTTTCATGTAATTTATACATGGCTTGGTCTATGTGTCCTATTATTTATAAAGATGCCAAAATAATGCAAAATATGTGAAAAACATCAATCGCCATTACATGCTGTCTACTGAAGATAGTACACGCAAAATTTTAAAACTATTTTAATGATGACGAAATAGCGTGAAGTTTAAGTATTAGACCTAATAATAATAATAGCAAGGATCAGAAGAGGAAAATTATAATCATAGAAAAGTCATCAGAGGGATTCGAACCCTGATCTCACTGATCTATAGATTTCAAGGCGGCGACTTAACCGCTGAGCCAAGAAGAAGTCGTTGAATTCGTGAGCATTTCTAATGTATTAATGTTAATTTAAAATTATGCAATGCGTATATGTACAGTAAAACAGGGGATTTAATTCTCATTCACCTACAATTTCAATTGTTATGCCGTTCTGGTTGGTTTAACCTAATACAGAGATGTTATAACCTCATAGTAGAATTAACATGTCATACAAATGCATTTAAGATCAGTAACCCATTCCACATATGGAGATGAGGTTGATGATTTAACGGTCGACGGTCGACACAAACAAATTAAAAGAAATTTAGATTATTTTCTTTTATTTAAGATTTGTCCATCGTGGAGAAAGGTGGTGAATCGAAATTCCAACTTTATTTTTATAACCCTAAATACATTGCCAACATATACAATCGTTGTAAATCGATGAAATTATGTGTATTGGAGACGTTTCAGGTCAATTTGATACCATATGCATTGCATAATTTTAAACTAACATTAATATATTAGATATGGCTTGGAATTCATTCACTTCTCCGTGGCTCGGCGGTAAAGGCGCCGACTTCTAAACTACAGGCCACGGTTCGAACCCCGCTGTTAGTTTTGTTAAAATTAATATTTTTCCTCTCTTAATCCTTCGTATTATTGTTGGTCTAATAGTTAAACTTGCGCTATTTCATCATCATTCAAAAATGATGACATTTTCGTGTACTATATTCAGTAGACAGCATGTAATGGCAAATGAGAAGGTTTTTTGACACATTTTGCATTATTTTGGCATCTTAATAATTAATAATATACATAGGCCGGTCCGCGTGAAAATGATATGAAAAAAGTTATTTACGCTTAATTGTAACATGGATAAAACGGACAGTATCCACTAAAAACCTGTGTGTAGCAGCAACTTGATACGATTTTCCGTTACTGATATTTAACAGAAAATCATGCAGTTTAGAGCCCTAATTACGAAATGTGTGTAATTTAGCATAAATGGTGATTTGAGGGACCACTCCCTAAATAAACAAAGTACTTTGTCAAAAATGTCATTATGATTCAAAAGAATGTTATCTACTCCCAAATCGTGTGCAATATGAAGATCATACGACATTCCGTTTTTGAGTTATGAGACAAAAACGAAATTTAGATGAAATATTTTGCATTCGGCAGAGACAACCTTGGCGAAAAAGGTTGCCACACCTGAGCGTTAATTGGCCAACATCCTTCCCCCGCTCCCCCTATTGCAATGTTGATTTGGACAAAATCGTCATCATTTCTACATTACAGTCTCCCAACATTGGAAAATGGGGGGTGGGGAAGGGGCGAGTGTAATCTGAATGTGCATTTGCAACTATTATACAAAATAATACGGAACTATCACATATTTAGCTTCGATTGCGTGCTTTTAACACCAGAACGTGCTGGTGTGGCAACGAATTTCCGCCAGAGTTGTAGTTCTAACCGCAAAGTGCATGCTGTGTGTGCGTGCGCATGCTTTAATTACCACGTACGCATTGCAAAAGCCTTCTGGCGCATTGCTAGAAAAGCGCAAGAAACAAAAATGCACATTTTTGTGAAGGGAGAACCTCGTTTTGGTAGCAAGTTAAAATAATGGCATAAAAAATGATAGCAGTGTGGTAAGTGAGCGAAAGAGGACAGCATATAGGAATAGTTACCTATAGAAACAAGTACCTAGACCAACATAAGTGTGCGAAGTAAAGTCGACACTGCATAGCGACATGTGACTTTCTTTTTAGACATGTATGTGTTGAGGTGCTTCTATTTCTCCGCGAATGGTAACTCTGGTCATCCTGTCAAATTCACCATGGGTATGTAGCTTCACCTACCACCGTGGTTAGGGATGGTCGCTCAGAAGTCTATGGTTAGTTAACACTGCAGTAGTGTATGGCTGATCCCTTGTTCTAATCAAGAGAATTCATGCTGAACATAAATTTAACAGAGGGAAGTAAATATTCTATAACTCTGCCAAACTCATGACATTAAAATTATGTTCTACATTCATGATTGTGTCAAAACAAAAAATATGTTAAATTGGCCTTGGTTGATGTTCTTATTTGCATGTATGATCTCACCAATTTAATAAATGTTCTAACGATATGTTCTAGGGAACATTAGAGTCAATAATTGAGTCAATAAATATAGAAGAAGATGAGTATTTCATGTCACGAGGTCAGCCATAAATGTCAGCCATTTATTGAGTAGTGCGCATGCTAATCCAACGCTTGCACCTTAAGGGCACATCACTATACAAATGTGTAGATAAATGGGCTATTCCAGTTGAAATCCATATGGCCCCTGTGGAAGACATGATCTTAATATTCCACACAAGGAGTGTGAATTTCATTTGGGGTTACCTGAATGGGTGATTCCAGTTGAAATCTATACTCCCATGTGTGAGAGATTAA
Source organism: Amphiura filiformis (assembly GCF_039555335.1). Lineage (NCBI taxonomy): Eukaryota > Metazoa > Echinodermata > Ophiuroidea > Amphilepidida > Amphiuridae > Amphiura > Amphiura filiformis. The sequence goes on from NW_027305638.1 coordinate 95,460, forward strand.
GGTCATGTCTTCCATAAGGGGTGTATGGAATTCAGCTTGAATAGCCTAATGTGTTGTGGTTTTCTCGTACTGACAAACCATAGATAGCTTTAATCCGTCCCTTCACCAGGTTCATTCAATGCCCTTCATTTTTTACTGCCTACAATAGCGGGTGACTTAATCAAATTATATGCCTTCATAGGCATATTTGTCACGGTGGTCGCTACCTGCTCTCAGTAAATTGTGTAAGGCATTTCACAAGTGATATCGTTATGAATTCTGCAGATGGCCGGCTGGATTATCTTTTTGATAAATTCATTTAACGCATGAATTATGTTGAATTGGAGAACAAAGAACCAAGTGCTTTAGCTCTAGTTGGCAGCATATCAATTTTTGGCCCCCACATATATGTGGGGCTTATGTTATCATCCAGATGGTTGTTTGTTTGTTCCCCTGTTTGTTTCTTTGTTTGTTTGTCCGGGCGGAGGCAAATTCATTAATCCACTCTGCAGCTTAAACGCTATCACCGATCAACTTCAAACTTGGTACGGAGATAGGGTATGGTGGCCTCATGTGCTGTATAGTTTTGTGTTGCATTATTTGCATATTTATTTAATGAGCTCATTAGCATATTTTGCCTACATTGTCATTAATCCACTCTGCAGCACAAACGCAATCACCGATCAATTTCATTATGTTTTCAGGGTTATTAGGAGTTAAGAAAACCTAATAATGATAATATTGGATGGCTTATTCGTCATACAAATATCGAACTCGCCGTTGGCTCGTCCGATATTTTTATGACTCATCCAATATGTTATGGTATCATGCTCAGCCATCCAATATTATATCAAACTTGGTATTGTGATAGTATATGGTGGCCTCATGTGGTGTATAGTTTTGTGGGGGCCACCTTAATTACGAACCGCGTAATTCTAGTTTAGTGTAGTTCAGCGTGATAAGCAAGCAAACTAGGATGGCATACAGGGTAAGCTAACAGTACAGCACAGCATGGTCGCTGCAGATCAATGTAAAAGAATTTGATATGATGCGTAACATGAATTTAACAAAAGACTAATCCAGATTCTGCCATCTACCAAACTCATATTGATATAGAGCCATTTTATACAGGTCCATTTTATAGTTATCTTGGTTTTGTCAGTATGCGAACCTAATAACAATATGTATTCCTGATTTTTTGTGACGTGCTTTCCTGGATGTGAATGTCTTTAAATTGTAATAATAAAGAGATTGTTATTTTAATTGATACATTGTAAAGAAATGGGTTTTTTTGCAAGTCCAGAAAACTTTACTGTGTACAAAAAATTCTGTTATTGACTGGTTCTATTTTGGACAATTCAGGCGTAAATGGGTAACCAGCGTATTGTCCCTGCCAAAGAAAAGGGACTATAAGATGAGCTCTGATGTCTGTGTGGGGATGCATCTGTGTTTGTCTGCAAACGAGGACACACACAAGATTTTTCACTCTAAACTGCGAACTTACCTGCAACCGAGAACAGTCAGTCCTCGGGCTCAAACTGCTGCAATAGACCTGAAATGCATGCTAAATGCATTTGAGCGATACTTGCTCAAAACCGTGGATTATGTGTGTAAAAAATACAGTCGGCAGTTGATGGTTAGGTGATGAAAACACAATACACACATTTGCGGTTAGATAGCAATACACAGCATCCTCGGTTGGCGGCAAACACACACTGGGGGTGTGTATGTGTAGAAAATGTTAACCATTTGTGAAAAAAATGTTGGTCCTCACCTTGTTGATTTCTCACACATGCTTTGATTGATTTTCCAGTGGGACTTGGACACAATCAACCTTGGGTACACAACATGTGTGATGTTAACAGCAGGGGTGTGAAATCTCCTCATTTAAGCTGAATTCCTCTTTTTTGGAAATTTCTTTGCGGCAAAATTGATCTTTTTCTTTCACTTTCAGCCCATTTTGAGCATATTTCAGCGCTTTTCCTCTTTTTTGAACAAAGTTCATAGATGTCACTCACACCCCTGTAACAGGTGTGAGGTCAAAGGTCATCTAGTGGTCACAAGGTCATTTTGCATATTTGATTTTAAAAAATTAATTTTTTAACAAACAGGAAAGCCCCAAAACCACCCTTCTGGGGTCAATAGTTAACAATTTCAGTTGGCAAAAAATATTTTTACAAGTTTGGGGCGCCATTCTATATCCTTGCCCTGGGTGCCACAAGCCCTAGCTAGCCACTGCCCCCAACCGCTGGACAACTAGCAGATTATATTGGACATGTTAAGGTTGGTCTTAACCCTGGAATTATGGCAACCTTAGGGTCTCATGTACTCTCAGAGCCCTTAAGCACTGTCTTTGGGTTTTAGACCTTGCAACTTGTACCAGAATAATACTGTTATTTGGACTTAAATTAGAAATAGCATGACAATGCAATGTATCAGTTACCAACCAAGCTACCTGGCTGCTGCAGTGCATGCATGGTTGACACACAAACACTTTGCAAGTTCATTACCCCTTTTACACAAAAAATTGGGGAATTCACAAAAATCACAATCATGATGGACAATAAGACAAGTGCCAACAGGTTAAATTATTGTGCAATATAAGGAAATGAATGCTTGAATTGGTTACAGACAATTATATAAATACCCTGATAGACACATCGGTGATTTGATAGACCAGATCACCTGAAAATTCAGATTTTTGCATTTTTGGAAAGAACATTGTGATAATATTATATTATACAAATGCCAATGGTGAAAGCAATCTGGTCAAGATAAAATCTGGTCAAGGCAAAATCTGGGAATACAAAATCTGGTATTAGGCAAAATTTGGTCAAGACAAAATGTGGTCAAGACAAAATTTGGTCAAGACAAAATCTGGTAATGACAAAATCTAGTAGAGATGAAATCTCCTAATTGGAAAATCTGGTCAAGACAAAAATTTGGTAATAGACAAAATTTGGTCAAGACAAAATCTGCTATTAGACAAAATTTGGTCAAGACAAAATCTGGTTTAAACAAAATCTGTTCAAGACAAAATCTGATATTAGACCAAATCTGGTCAAGACAAAATCTGGTAAGACAAAATATGGTAAAGACGAAATCTGGTAATGACAAAATCTGGTAAAATCTAGTAATGGAAAATCTGGTCAAGACAAAAATTTGGTATTAGACAAAATTTAGTGTAGGCAAAATCTAGTATAGACAAAATCGGGTGTTAGACAAAATCTGGTCCAGACAAAATGGGTCAAAGCAAAATCTGGTAAATACAAAATCTGGTCAAGATAAAATCTGGTATTAGACAAAATCTGGTTTAGACAAAATCTGGTAACAGACAAAATCTGGTCAAGACAAAATCTTGTAAGACAAAATTTGGTAAAGACAAAAATGTGGTAATGACCAAATCTGCTCAAGACAAAATCTAGTATACATAAAATCTCCTAATTGGAAAGTCTGGTCAAGACAAAAAATTGGTATTAGACAAAATCTGGTGTTACACAAAATATGATCAAGACAAAATCGGGTCAAGACAAAATCTGGTATTAGACACAATTTGGTTAAGACAAAATCTGGTTTAGACAAAATCAGGTCCAGACAAAATCTGATAATAGGCAAAATCTGGTCAAGACAATCTGGTGAAGATAAAATCTGATAATGACAAAAGCTGGTCAAGACAAGATCTGGTTTTAGACAAAATCTGGCAGGTAAATACAAAATCGGGTCAACACAAAATCTGGTATTAGATAAAATTTGGTCAAGACAAAATCTGGTCTAGACAAAATGTGGTAAATACAAAATCTGGTCAAGACCTTCTTTTCGCCATTGGAGGGGATGGGATTGGAAAATGTTCTTGAAGTAAGCACCTTTTGGCGACAAAATAAGGTTATGGTCGCGTAGCAGCGGGGGGACAGGGTGGACGAAGTCCATGGGCCCCGAGCACAAAAGCGAGAACCTTTTGGCGACAAAATAAGGTTATTTATGGTACAAATGCGCACGAACATTTTTGCAATATTGAAGCTATTAACTGGTGAAATATTGTACACTTTTTAGGTTAAAATCCCCAAATATGGGGCTAATTTGATCAGAAACCCATATACAGGCGTCAATATTGGGGGGATGATTGTATGGGCCATCCCCCCTGGCAAAATATTGGGGGGTATAAATCCCCCATCCCCTGGGATCTACGCCTATGGTCAAGACAAAATCAGGTAAGACAACATTTGGTAAAGACAAAATCTGGTAATGACAAAATCTGGTTAAGACAAAATCTGATCAAGGCAAAATCTGATCATGACAAAATCTAGTACAGATAAAATCTCCTAATGGCAAAATCTGGTCAAGATAAAATCTGGTATTAGACCAAATCTGGTGTAAGCAAAATCTAGTTTAGACAAAATCGGGTGTTAGAAAAAATCTGGTCCAGACAAAATTGGGTCAAGACAAAATCTGGTCAAGATAAAATCTGGTATCAAGACAAAATCATTTTTGATATATAACAGTCCTCGAAGTAAATTTTATAAATCTAATGATATATTCTTAAAGTGTATGTAGCTGGGAGGAAAAGCCGATGATCAATTGAAAATTTTGACTCTTTTATATTGAAGATATGGATTTTGTTCCCCAAAAGACCTAATATTTTTTGGTGTTTTGGGGAAAAAATCCATATCTTCAGTACGAAAGGTCAAAATTTTCAATTGACCGTCGGCTTTTCATCCCACCTACATACACTTCAAGTATAAATCATCAGATTTATAAAGTTTATTTCGAATACTGTTAAATATTTGCTATAAAATGTGTATTTATACATTGCGAATTTCAAAAAATCAAAATTATTTGATATCAGAAGGGCATTCTTCGTATTCAGAATTACAATTCGATATTTCTGATGTGCTCTTATGCCCCACAATAAATACTGTCCAAACGTTCATACCCCATCCCTTAAGGTTAACAACTATTTTAAACATGTTGCGATTTGGTAGTTCACATCATCTTGCGAATGGTAGTGAGCATTGGCAAAAATTGCATTGATCATTTCATAGCGAGTGTGTAGAAGAATTCAAATATCACAGATATACCTTTGTAGGTCCTGTGGTTCTTGAGTTATGTTGTAAAGAGGGCTGAAACAACAACACTTTTGTAAAACGTGCATACCTCATTAACAACAATAAATCAAGCAAGTTTTCAAAGTATATATGTATGATTTGTAGAATTGACTTTTGCAAATCATCAAGGTGTTATTTTTCGATAATACCCTAGATAATGAAAATCGATTTTTTTTTTTGGTTGCTTCGACCAACAATACCTCGTCTACCCTTAAAACATTGTGCAATATAAGGATATTAAAACTTGAATTGGAATTCCCCTTGAAATCACCTGTTTTGCCATTTCACTATTATCTGTGATTAGCGAATTTTGCAAAATGTATCTGCTGAATGAAAAGACAGACAATAGGGCTTTCCACTAGCTATTAGTATGAAGGAGATAGACAAATTATCCCCTACAAGAAATTTATAATAAGCATATAACCCCGGTAAGTATTGTGCAATATAAGGATATTAAAACTTGAATCGAATTCCCCTTGAAATCACCTGTTTTGCCATACACTATTATCTGTGATTAGTGAATCTTGCAATATTTGTATCTTTCTGAATGAAAAGGCCAGACATTTTATCTTGATGATTAGAACTTTACACTATGTATTACTAGAGATAGACAGTCGGAATTCCCCTTAAAATCACCTGTTTTGCCATACACTATTATCTGTGATTAGTGAATCTTGCAATATTTGTATCTTTCTGAATGAAAAGGCCAGACATTTTATCTTGATGATTAGAACTTTACACTATGTATTACTAGAGATAGACAGTCGGAATTCCCCTTAAAATCACCTGTTTTGCCATACACTATTATCTGTGATTAGTGAATCTTGCAATATTTGTATCTTTCTGAATGAAAAGGCCAGACATTTTATCTTGATGATTAGAACTTTACACTATGTATTACTAGAGATAGACAGTCGGAATTCCCCTTAAAATCACCTGTTTTGCCATACACTATTATCTGTGATTAGTGAATCTTGCAATATTTGTATCTTTCTGAATGAAAAGGCCAGACATTTTATCTTGATGATTAGAACTTTACACTATGTATTACTAGAGATAGACAGTCGGAATTCCCCTTAAAATCACCTGTTTTGCCATACACTATTATCTGTGATTAGTGAATCTTCCAATATTTGTATCTTTCTGAATGAAAAGGCCAGACATTTTATCTTGATGATTAGAACTTTACACTATGTATTACTAGAGATAGACAGTCTGAATTCCCCTTAAAATCACCTGTTTTGCCATACACTATTATCTGTGATTAGTGAATCTTGCAATATTTGTATCTTTCTGAATGAAAAGGCCAGACATTTTATCTTGATGATTAGAACTTTACACTATGTATTACTAGAGATAGACAGTCGGAATTCCCCTTAAAATCACCTGTTTTGCCATACACTATTATCTGTGATTAGTGAATCTTGCAATATTTGTATCTTTCTGAATGAAAAGGCCAGACATTTTATCTTGATGATTAGAACTTTACACTATGTATTACTAGAGATAGACAGTCGGAATTCCCCTTAAAATCACCTGTTTTGCCATACACTATTATCTGTGATTAGTGAATCTTCCAATATTTGTATCTTTCTGAATGAAAAGGCCAAACATTTTATCTTGATGATTAGAACTTTACACTATGTATTACTAGAGATAGACAGTCGGAATTCCCCTTAAAATCTCCTGTTTTGCCATACACTATTATCTGTGATTAGTGAATCTTGCAATATTTGTATCTTTCTGAATGAAAAGGCCAGACATTTTATCTTGATGATTAGAACTTTACACTATGTATTACTAGAGATAGACAGTCGGAATTCCCCTTAAAATCACCTGTTTTGCCATACACTATTATCTGTGATTAGTGAATCTTGCAATATTTGTATCTTTCTGAATGAAAAGGCCAGACATTTTATCTTGATGATTAGAACTTTACACTATGTATTACTAGAGATAGACAGTCGGAATTCCCCTTAAAATCACCTGTTTTGCCATACACTATTATCTGTGATTAGTGAATCATGCAATATTTGTATCTTTCTGAATGAAAAGGCCAGACATTTTATCTTGATGATTAGAACTTTACACTATGTATTACTAGAGATAGACAGTCGGAATTCCCCTTAAAATCACCTGTTTTGACATACACTATTATCTGTGATTAGTGAATCTTGCAATATTTGTATCTTTCTGAATGAAAAGGCCAGACATTTTATCTTGATGATTAGAACTTTACACTATGTATTACTAGAGATAGACAGTCGGAATTTCCCTTAAAATCACCTGTTTTGCCATACACTATTATCTGTGATTAGTGAATCTTGCAATATTTGTATCTTTCTGAATGAAAAGGCCAGACATTTTATCTTGATGATTAGAACTTTACACTATGTATTACTAGAGATAGACAGTCGGAATTCCCCTTAAAATCACCTGTTTTGACATACACTATTATCTGTGATTAGTGAATCTTGCAATATTTGTATCTTTCTGAATGAAAAGGCCAGACATTTTATCTTGATGATTAGAACTTTACACTATGTATTACTAGAGATAGACAGTCGGAATTCCCCTTAAAATCACCTGTTTTGCCATACACTATTATCTGTGATTAGTGAATCTTGCAATATTTGTATCTTTCTGAATGAAAAGGCCAGACATTTTATCTTGATAATTAGAACTTTACACTATGTATTACTAGAGATAGACAGTCGGAATTCCCCTTAAAATCACCTGTTTTGCCATACACTATTATCTGTGATTAGTGAATCATGCAATATTTGTATCTTTCTGAATGAAAAGGCCAGACATTTTATCTTGATGATTAGAACTTTACACTATGTATTACTAGAGATAGACAGTCGGAATTCCTCGTAAAATCACCTGTTTTGACATACACTATTATCTGTGATTAGTGAATCTTGCAATATTTGTATCTTTCTGAATGAAAAGGCCAGACATTTTATCTTGATGATTAGAACTTTACACTATGTATTACTAGAGATAGACAGTCGGAATTCCCTTAAAATCACCTGTTTTGCCATACACTATTATCTGTGATTAGTGAATCTTGCAATATTTGTATCTTTCTGAATGAAAAGGCCAGACATTTTATCTTGATGATTAGAACTTTACACTATGTATTACTAGAGATAGACAGTCGGAATTCCCCTTAAAATCACCTGTTTTGCCATACACTATTATCTGTGATTAGTGAATCTTGCAATATTTGTATCTTTCTGAATGAAAAGGCCAGACATTTTATCTTGATGATTAGAACTTTACACTATGTATTACTAGAGATAGACAGTCGGAATTCCCCTTAAAATCACCTGTTTTGCCATACACTATTATCTGTGATTAGTGAATCATGCAATATTTGTATCTTTCTGAATGAAAAGGCCAGACATTTTATCTTGATGATTAGAACTTTACACTATGTATTACTAGAGATAGACAGTCGGAATTCACCTTAAAATTCCCTGTTTTGACATACACTATTATCTGTGATTAGTGAATCTTGCAATATTTGTATCTTTCTGAATGAAAAGGCCAGACATTTTATCTTGATGATTAGAACTTTACACTATGTATTACTAGAGATAGACAGTCGGAATGCCCCTTAAAATCACCTGTTTTGCCATACACTATTATCTGTGATTAGTGAATCTTGCAATATTTGTATCTTTCTGAATGAAAAGGCCAGACATTTTATCTTGATGATTAGAACTTTACACTATGTATTACTAGAGATAGACAGTCGGAATTCCCCTTGAAATCACCTGTTTTGCCATACACTATTATCTGTGATTAGTGAATCTTGCAAGTTGTATCTTTCTGAATGAAAAGGCCAGACATTTTATCTTGATGATTAGGACTTTACACTATATTTATTACTAGAGATAGACAGTCGTAATTCCCCTTAAAATCACCTGTTTTGACATTCACTATTATCTGAATCTTGCAAAATGTATCTGCTGAATGTAAAGGCCAGACTTTGAGGACTTTCCACTATATATTAACTGAAATGACAGGCATAAAACATCTACATTTCCTCGTCTCTTACTTCTACTGTACGAAGAAACTGTGCACATGAAAGCAATTTGTAAAAATATTGAATCTCAACGGGTATTGCAAGAAGTGCGTAGACCACAGCAGTGACGACTGCATTGGATGTGTAAAGAAGACTATAGGACCGACCACAGCAGTGATGACTGCATTGGATGTGTAAAGAAGACTATAGGACCGACCACAGCAGTGATGACTGCATTGGATGTGTAAAGAAGACTATAGGACCGACCACAGCAGTGATGACTGCATTGGATGTGTAAAGAAGACTATAGGACCGACCACAGCAGTGATGACTGCATTGGATGTGTAAAGAAGACTATAGGACCGACCACAGCAGTGATGACTGCATTGGATGTGTAAAGAAGACTATAGGACCGACCACAGCAGTGATGACTGCATTGGATGTGTAAAGAAGACTATAGGACCGACCACAGCAGTGATGACTGCATTGGATGTGTAAAGAAGACTATAGGGCCGACCACAGCAGTGATGACTGCATTGGATGTGTAAAGAAGACTATAGGACCGACCACAGCAGTGATGACTGCATTGGATGTGTAAAGAAGACTATAGGACCGACCACAGCAGTGATGACTGCATTGGATGTGTAAAGAAGACTATAGGGCCGACCACAGCAGTGATGACTGCATTGGATGTGTAAAGAAGACTATAGGACATACGTTTTGCAAGTCAAAGTTTCTACACAAACAAGAATCAGATTTGAAAGGTATAATTTACGAGGAAGTAACAATTTAACACACTGGATCTGGAATGATATTAAAGCTGGAACTGTTATTGTGAAATTTGTTTTGAGATCAAAGATTTTATATACTGTTTCCAACTGGAGAAAGAGATGTTACTTTAAGCAGCCAGTTTGAATGGAATGTGGTTAACATCAGGATCAGTGAATGCAGCAGCAAGATTTCACATATCTGCAGAGAGTATCCAACAAATGCATGGGGCTATTGATGGAATCAATGGCATACTGTTTGTAAAGTGTAGTCATTATACGAGTTTTGCTGGAAGCGTGGAAGTTAACTTGTCCAACGTACTAAAGGCTTGGAGTGAACATACCACCTAATCATCTTTTATAGCTAAGAAAGGCACTGAATTAAAGAGAACTTAAAAAAAAAAAAAAAAAAACCTATAGTGAACTCAATTCTTGAAACCAATGATCTAAATTCATCTTGTTTGTGATCTGACAGTTATCACAATGGCACACAGATTATATTTGTGCCTTCTCCTGCTTTCATTTGTGATGATCTGTTTTGATTTAGCATCATCTGAGGTGATTGAAGCCAGTGATACTATAAGATGGAATGATGGATGTCAAAATCAACATGTCATTCTTTCTCAGAATGATTCGCTTACAATTCATACATATAATAACGAAACTTGCAACACTGTGGTGTCCTCCTCTAATTACCATTGAATTACTGTGAATGTTCTTTGGATGTCGTCTTGGTCCATCTTCAACTATTTTACCGTGGTAGAATCGGGTGCAGAATGCTTGAATCAATCTTTTGGCTGGATTGGATTTACGGCGGCAGTTCAACCATGCGCAATAGTTCTTAATTGTAGTACAATTCATATCAACATGCGAGTTTTGTCTATTTTGGAAATACAGGAGAACAGCGTGATTGCATCAACAACTAAGTTTGAATATGTCAATTCGTCGTCCGTATTCCATAGTGGCGTATAGTGGGGCGCCGCGAATAAACAACTTTTCGAGAAAATCGGGTTTGAAGAAATGCCAATTTAAAATCGAGTTGTGTAAATCAGACATTCATTATATTTTGTAAATGATGTGAAATTTCTGTAGTAAACTAAATAGATTTTATTGTTATATATTTTTCAAAAGAAATAAATACATACTATTGCTGGCAAACTGAAAATAAAACTATACGTCACTATGGAAAACGAACAAAACGCAATACCCTAACCTAACGTTAACCGTACGCCACCTCGGTCGCCGTGTAATCCCTATGGCGTTACTTTTCGTCGTTCGTATTCCATAGTGGCGTATAGGTCCGATACGTGTACGCCACTATGACATACGATGTTTTTCATTTTTGCCGATATTTCATAATTATAAAATGTGTATAAAAAGTGGCGTATGGTCGATACGCCACTATGGAATACGAAAAATGTCACTTTGTAACTATACGCCACATTTAATTAATTAATTACTAATTAATTAGCTAATTATGACTAATGAGACTTAGAAAAAATGAAAGAGAACATAATTAAAAACATATGTGCCAATTTTCAAAAAAATGACCAAAAATCACTATACGCCACTATGGAATACAGCCGACGAATTGGTTTGATACAGGTAACCTTCGTACATTTGAGACCTTCAAGTTCCAACAGTGTAGAAATGTTCACATTGTTGATGAGATTTATCAAAGGCCATATCAAGACATTCCCTACGTCAGACTACAAGAGTTACACCCATCTCTCAATATAACCTTAGATGGTGATCCATACGTGTATTTCAGCCCAAATGAAAATAAGCTAAAGAAGACACCTTGGTGGTGGTTAGATGGATTAGTCAATGTACAGTTACTGTATTTAGGTGAAAATACTATTAAGGAAGTACATGTAGAACCAGATATATTTTCACAAATACAAGAGTTAAACCCATCTCTCAAGATAACATTAGAAGGTGATCCATACTTCAAACCAAATGAGCTACCTGGATTTGATCTTGGCCTTCCAGATGATATACTTCTAGCTGAATTCCCAGAATGTCCTAATGAGTGCTTCTGTACCCTACAGATCCAAATGTTTTATATTGACTGTCCAGATATGTATGTCAGCAAGAACATTCTTTTAATACACGGATCTTCTGTTTTTATTCATGCAAACTCTACTGCAATGGACCTCTCTAAGAGAAAAATCACTCACATTGAACCCCAATGCTTCCTAAACCGATCAGATGTTATCATTTTATTGTTGAGCCGCAATAAGATGTCAAGAATCGGACCTGATATTTTTGAAGGTTTAGAAAACATTCATACATTGGACTTGTCTTTCAACCAAATCTCAAGTATAGAAGCTGCTTCATTTTCACATTTGTACAAATTAAAACAGCTACTATTAAATGTAAATAATCTAAAGTATATTTCACATAGTTGGTTAGATGGGTTGGTCAATGTACAGATACTGTATTTAGGTGGAAATATTATTAAGGAAGTAGAACCAGATATATTTTCACAGGTGCGAATGTTAAAGGTCTTGTCTTTCCCGGATTGCCATTTATCTCAAACAGGAAACCTTCCGAATAAACTTATGTTGTTGGATATTGCATCAAATATTTTCTCAAGCTTTCCCACAAGTCTGCCAAAGAATTTAACACATTTATCCTTAGATAACAACCATCTATCCTTTGTGAATCAAACAATACTATATGGTAAACCTACATTGATATCACTAGTCCTATCACACAATAATTTATCTGTTATTGCAAGCGACTTATTCAGTCATCTTTACAGTTTAGAGAGATTAAATTTTGGTAATAATAGCATTGAATCATTTCCATCAGGTGTATTCAGAGATCTGCATCAATTACGAGTATTTTCTATGTATGGGAACAAACTCAATGTGATACAAAGTGACATTTTCAATAATTTGAACAAGCTAGAGCTAATAGATCTGAGTAACAATATCATTAAATCATTAGCATCAGGTGTATTCAGAGATCTCCAACAATTAAAGGTACTTTATCTGTATGGGAATAAACTCAATGTGATACAAAGTGACCTTTTCAATAACTTGACAAAGATAGAGATATTAAATTTTGGTAATAATAGCATTGAATCATTACCATCAGGTGTATTCAGAGATCTTCGTCAATTACGAGTGCTTGATCTGTATGGGAACAAACTCAATGTGATACAAAGTGATATTTTCAATAACTTGACAAAGCTAGAGATATTAGTTCTGAATGAAAATAACATCAAATCATTACCATCAGGTGTATTCAGAGATCTTCATCAATTGCAAAACCTTTACCTGTATAGGAACAAACTCAATGTAATACAAAGTGGCATTTTCAACAGTTTTACCAAGCTAGAGATATTAGGTCTGAATGAAAATAACATTGAATCATTACCATCAGGTGTATTCAGAGATCTCCATCAAATACAAAAGCTTTATCTGTATGGGAACAAACTCAGTGTGGTGCAAAGTGACCTTTTCTATAACTTGACAAAGTTAGAGCTATTGCATTTAGGTAATAATTGCATTGATTCATTACCATCAGGTGTATTCAGAGATCTTCATCAATTACAAGAGCTTTATCTGTATGACAACAAACTCAATGTGATACAAAGTGACCTTTTCAATAACATGATAAAGCTAAATAAATTATATTTAGGTAAAAATAGCATTGACTCATTGCCATCAGGTATATTCAGAGATCTCCATCAATTACGGGTGCTTTATCTGTATGGGAACAAACTCAATGTGATACAAAGTGACCTTTTCAATAACTTGACAAAGTTAGGCATATTACATTTAGGTAATAATGGCATTGATTCATTACCATCAGGTGTATTCAGAGATCTCCATCAATTAAATAAGCTTTATCTGTATAGGAACAAACTCAATGTGATACAAAGTGACCGTTTCAATAACTTGACTAAGCTAGAGATATTATTTTTGTATGAAAATAACATCAAATCATTACCATCAGGTGCATTCAGAAATCTTCATCAATTATGGCAACTTTACCTGTATGGGAATAAACTAAATGTGATACAAGGTGACCTTTTCCATAATTTGACAAAGCTAGCGTTATTGAGTCTGGAATACAATAACATTGAATCATTACCATCAGGTGTATTCAGAGATCTCCAGAAATTGCGAAAGCTTTGGCTAGGTGGCAACAAACTCAGTGTAATTCCAATTGACCTTTTCAGTGGGTTGACCAAGATAGAGGAATTAAGACTTTATGCCAATGAAATTGAATCATTGCCCTCTGCTGTTTTTAAATACCTTAAAAGTTTAAAGGGGCTTCATCTCTTTGAAAACAGGTTGAATGAAATACCGAGAGATGTTTTCCACCAATTTAATGGAATGGCTTTAGAGGTATTAACTATCGATTCAAACAAACTGGACAGACTGTATCCATATCAGTTTGCAAATTTGACTGATTTGATGTATTTGAGCATTTCAAATAATGAATTGAAACAAATTCCTAATAAAGCACTGTCTGGTTTAACCAAATTGAAATATATAGATCTTACATATAATAATCTAACAAAAATTACAAAAATCTTTGTTGGCATAGAATCTGCAAAACAATAGTTACATCAAAGTAGACAACCCAGCCACATGTTGTTTTCTTGAAATAAAAAGTCAGTCTCAATGTGCTCCAAGAAATGAGAAATCTCCTTACCTAACGTGTAAGCAGCTCCTCCCATCTACAACAGTTAAATGTTGTACATGGGTTTTTGGCTTTTGTGCTTTGTTTGCTAACATTCTGGTGTTCATTTGGGGGTGTGAAAAAATGAAGTCCAAATCAACAAATGAAAAGCAAGTGAAACAAGTTGTTTTTATCACCAATTTAGCTCTGGCAGACTTATTTATGGGTGTATATTTGTTACTAATCGCATCTGTGGATCAATATTACAGTGAGTATTTTCCTTCATTTGCTGAACATTGGAGAAACAGCGTACTTTGCAAAATTGCAGGATTTCTGTCAGTCTTATCAAGTGAAGCATCCCGTCTCTTTTTAACCCTTATAGCTGTAGATAGACTTTGGGCATTTCGACAGATCTTTATAACACGCAAGCTATTTGGTAAATGGACACAAGTATTAATGACAACAATTGTATGGGCTATTGCCTTTGCTTTAAGTATTGTTACTATTACCCTTCAAGATGATAAATTGTATCAATTGTCTGATGTATGTATTGGGTTACCATTGACTAAAACTAAAATTTACCAGGGAAACTATAAAAACATTACAATTCTATATGACTTTGACAGGGGTGTTGACCATCTTCAATTACAGACATTTACAGAAATTGACTCAAAACTAGGAAACTATTTCTCAATTGGACTTTTCCTTGGGCTCAACTTTCTGTTGTGTTTGTTGATTGCAATTTGCTACATACTCCTATTTGTGCATATTTGTAAATCAGGATTTTCCTTGCTCAAAAACGATTTGAAAATGGCCATTAAAATGGGCGCGGTCGCATTGACTGACCTCATGTGTTGGCTTCCTATAGTTACATTAGTGACCTTTTCAATAACGTGACAAAGATAGAGATATTAAATTTTGGTAATAATAGCATTGAATCATTACCATCAGGTATATTCAGAGATCTCTATCAATTACGAGTGCTTGAATTGTATGGGAACAAACTCAATGTGATGAAAAGTAGCATTTTCAATAGTTTGACAAAGCTAGAGATATTAGCTCTGCATGAAAATAACATCAAATCATTGCCATCGGGTGTATTCAGAGATCTTCATCAATTACAAAAGCTTTATCTGCATGGGAGCAAAGTCAATGGGATACAAAGTGACCTTTTCAATAACTTGACAAAGTTAGAGCTATTACAGTTGGGTAATAATAGCATTGATTCATTACCATCAGGTATATTCAGAGATCTCCATCAATTACGAGTGCTTGCACTGTATGGGAACAAACTCAATGTGATACAAAGTGACCTTTTCAATAACTTGACAAAGTTAGAGCTATTACATTTAGGTAATAATCGCATTGATTCATTACCATCAGGTGTATTCAGAGATCTTCATCAAATACAAAAGCTTTATCTGTATGGGAACAAACTCAATGTAATACAAAGTGACCTTTTCACTAACTTAAAAAAGTTAAAGAGATTAGATTTAGGTAATACTAGCATTGGTTCATTACCATCAGGTGTATTAAGAGATCTCCATCAATTAGGATGGCTTTTACTGAATGCGAACAAACTCAATGTGATACAAATTGACATTTTCAACAATTTGACCAAGCTAGCGGGATTAGTTCTGAATGAAAATGACATCAAATCATTACCACCAGGTGTATTCAGGGATCTTCATCAATTACAACAGCTTTACCTGAATAGGAACAAAATCAGTGTGATACAAAGTAACCTTTTCAATAGTTTGACAAAGATAGGTTTATTGAGTCTGGAAAACAATAACATTGAATCATTACCATCAGGCGTATTCAGAGATCTCCAGCGATTGCAAAAGCTTTGGTTGACTGGAAACAAACTCAGTGTAATTCCAATTGACCTTTTCAGTGGGTTGACCAAGTTAGAGGAATTAAGACTTAGTGCCAATGAAATTGAATCTTTGCCTTCTGCTGTTTTTAAAGACCTTGAAAGCTTAAAGGGTCTTCATCTCTATGAAAACAGGTTGACTGAAATACCAAAAGATGTTTTTCACCAATTTTATGGAATGCCTTTAGAGATTTTAACTATCAGTGCAAACAAACTGGTCAGACTTTATCCATATCAGTTTGCAAATTTGACAGATTTGATGTTTTTGGAAATGTCAAGTAATGAATTGACACAAAATCCTAATAAAGCACTGTCAGGTTTAACCAAATTAAAATACATAAACTTTGAATATAATAATCTAACAAAAATTACAAAAAAATCTTTTGTGGGATTGAATTTGCAAAATAATAGTTACATCAAAGTAGACAACCCAGCCACATGCTGTTTTCTTGAAATAGTAAGTCAGCCTCAGTGTGTTCCAAGAAATGAGAAATCTCCTTACTTAACGTGTAAGCAGCTCCTCCCATCTACAACAGTTTTAATGCTGTACATGGATTTTTGGATTTTGTGCTTTGTTTGCCAACATTGTGGTATTCATTTGGGGATGTGAAAAAATGAAGTCTACATCAACAGATGAAAAGCAAGTGAAACAAGTTGTTTTATAACCAATTTAGCTCTGGCAGACTTACTTATGGGTGTGTATTTGTTAGTTATTGCATCTGTAGATCAATATTACAGTGAGTATTTTCCTTCATTTGCTGAACATTGGAGAAACAGCGTACTTTGCAAAATTGCAGGTTTTCTGTCAGTCTTATCAAGTGAAGCATCCCTTCTCTTTCTAACCCTCATAGCTGTAGATAGACTTTGGACATTTAGAAAAATCTTTATAACACGCAAGCTATTTGGCAAATTGACACAAGTATTAATGACAATAATTGCATGGGCTATTGCTTTTGCTTTAAGTATTGTAACTATTACCCTTCAAGATGATAAATTGTATCAATTTTCTGATGTGTGTATTGGGTTACCATTGGCTAAAACTAAAATATATGAGGACAATTATGAAAACATTACAATTCTATATGACTTTGACAGATATGATGACCATCTTCAGTTACAGACATTTACAGAAATTGGCTCAAAACTGGGAAACTATTTCTCAATTGGACTTTTCCTTGGGCTCAACTTTCTGTTGTGTTTGTTGATTGCAATATGTTATCTACTCCTATTTGTATATATTTGTAAATCAGGATTCTCCTTGCTCAAAACTGATTTGAAAATGGCCATTAAAATGGGCGCGGTCGCATTGACTGACCTCATGTGTTGGCTTCCTATAGTTACATTGGGTATTCTAGCACAGACTGGAGTAGAGGAACTCCCTCCTGAATTGTTTCCATGGATCACAGCATTTATTTTACCAATTAATTCTGTACTTAATCCATTTCTGTATGCTACTGTAGATCGTGTTTCAAATCATTTTGTAAATCGGTTACGACCAAATTGTTACAATGAAATGGAGACAATGTTGTAGTCCATTTCATTAATATAGACAGCATTCACAGCAAAAGAATTAAGGTACCGTGTGTCCAAAAAAGGGTTACATTATATCATTCAGGTATTGTCACCCTGTATATCCTAAACAAAGACAGATATGTCATAGTAGAATCAGCAGCCAACAGCTGCATCATTTAGCTCGGCTTTAAGACCCCATTCATTGAAATTGTTCAATGGTGATCCAAAATCACAAGGAAGATGTAACTTCAAAAGTTGGATGCCCTAGTGATTTGTACATAAAGTAGCGCCATGCTTTCCATTGATTAGAACATTTTTTTAAATGTAACCTTTGGTACCGTTCCTTCATTGGGTTTTCAATCAGCATTTCTCAACCTATTGCAACAAATGAGGTTTTAAATCGGAGCTAAAGGATGCAGTAATTGGCTGCTGGTTTTATTTTTAACATATTTGTCTTTGTTTAGGGTATACAGGGGTGAACATAACTGGTACCTGATTTTGTTTGCTGTCTGTATTTGCATGTTTTATATTGTGCTAACAGATTTTTTAAAGGCTTTCGATTTAATTGACCATAAGATCACAGTCACAAAGCTTCTCAAGCTTGGTGTTTCTCCTTCCCGTGTGCAGTGGGTGGTGGACTTCCTTTCTGGTAGGAAACAAAGAGTTAAGTACAAAAACACTTACTCTGAGTGGGTTGAAGTACATGGTGGTGTACCTCAGGGCACTATCATTGGCCCTATTGCCTTTTTAGGCATGATCTGAGTTTGATGACAACAGAATGAAGGTTTGGAAGTATGTTGACGACCTTATAATAGGTGAAAATAGAGCCATTGATGATGTCACTGAGGTACAGCAGTGCTTGGAATCTCTCCATGAGTGGTCTGTCAGTAACAAACTTAAGTTGAATCCAAGTAAATGCCAAGCCATGAGTGTGTACTTTGGTAAAAATAATCCCCCAGATGTTGATCTACGCATCTCTGAGCACTCCCTGGCAGTAGTCCAGAAAGTCAAGTTGCTGGGAGTTATCATCCAAAATGATTTGAAATGGCAAGGCCAGGTAGACAATATGCATTCCAAAGCTAATGGAAAAATGTTCATGTTACGCAAACTTAAAGAAGCAGGTCTCAACGCAGGTGAAATACTCTCTGTCTACAAAGGTTATATGAGACCAGTGTTAGAGTATGCAGCCCCTTATGGCATGCAGGTCTCGCTCAGAGCCAGGAGGACCGTTTGGAGAGAATTCAGAAACGTGTATGTAAGCTGCTCCTTGGAAAGGAGTATAAATCTTACTCCGACTCCCTTGCAACTCTGGATCTTGAGCCTCTACACTCCCGTAGACTGCAGATTTGCAAGGAGTATGCCTCCAAAGCATATGCATCTGAAAAATTCTCCAGATGGTTCCCTGCCACTGACTATTCATCCTCAATGACCCTAAGAAAGCCCCCTAAAGTCAAGAGTTACAGGTGGAAAACCAAAAGATTCAAGGAAAGCTCAGTTCCATACATGGCTGAACTCCTGAATCATGCTTAGTGTTCTCCTGTCCATCTAGTGATTTGGTTTGAGTATGTATTGTGCAATAATTCAAGGGTTTTTTATTATTATTTGCATTTCTTTATATAAATTTGATTGTAATTATTGTAATTCACCATGCAATTCAGCCATTTTGGCTGCTATTTGAGTGTTTTAATAAATATACCTGAAATAAGAAATAATAATCTCCGTACAAAATTTGATATGCTGCCCTCTATCATGTAAAGCATTGATCCTTCGTTCTCTCAAAAGTAATGCATGCGTAACTTGAATTTACCAAAAGCTGAATCAGGATTTGGCTGTCTGCCGAATTCATAATGACATGTACTTACAAAGATAAAATAAGTCGTATAGGAAACATTGGACAACATGGCAACATTAGGTGATTTACATATTTAAGGATTCCTTGCATTTGTCTTCATAGCTGTATCTATTGTTTCTAAAGTTAATGATGTATAAAGAAAGTTGAGAAAAGCGTGAAAATTAAAATGTGTGTAAACAATGATGATGTATTGGTCAAAATGCAAAAATGCTTATAAAAAGATGATGCATACAAGAGGCAAGTTGATATAGTGTATGAATAAAATGCTTATAAAAAGATGATGCATACAATAGGCAAGTTGATATACATTAGTGTATGAATAAAATGATGATGCATACAATAGGCAAGTTGATATAGTGTATGAATAAAATGATTCAAACAAATCTTGGTATTAGTATTTGACTGTTTTTCCAATGAACTGTTTCACCATGTTGATATACTTTTCTCAGATCTTTTGAACTTGTTGTGTCAAGCGCCATTGAGCGTCGAAAGGCGGATACCGGCGCTATATTAAATCGTCATTATTATTATTTTGATTTATTGTTGTGAATGAGTTATGTACGTTTTACAAAAGTGTTGTTGTTTCAGATCTCTTTACAATATAACTCAGGAAGCACAGGACCTACAAAAGTATATCTGTGATATTTGAATTCTCCTACACACTCGCTATGAAATGATCAATGCATTTTCCCAAAGCTCACTACCATTCGCAAGATGCTGTGAAGTACCAAATTGCAACAGTTTAAAATGTTTGCTAACCTTAACACGGTTTGGAAATGATTTCTTCATATTTTTTGGTATCGTTTTGCTGTTGTTTACATATCCTTCCTAAAACACCAAAGTGTGTATATTTCCAAACACCTAAATTAGCTAAAAATTTAGGACATGTTACAAAACTATATTTTCTAGAATTTCAGAGAGTACTTTAAATATTGGCCGGTTATTTTTCACACAGTGACGTTAACTAGGCAATGCCCATATACCTATAACATACACTGTTTGTAGAGGTCACGCGTCAATGGTGAGAGTACTGTGTATTATGTAGGCCTATAGAAAAACGGACAGTAACTGCAGTATGTTTGTTCCTGTTTTACTTGGACGCACACAAATAGTTGCCAATTTCAGACTATTTTGCAATTGTACCCTATTTTGGCCCAAAACACAGTGTTTTCTTGGTCAGTCCATGTTTCACAACCACAGAGAGCAACACAGCCTCTTATAGTACAGCAAAGCACAGTATTTAAATGCGTATCTTAATATTTTTCTCTGAGCTTTCCATCCAGGCTCCAAGATACTTTGAATTCCTGTACCTCCTCAAGCTCTGGGTCTTGCTGGGTTTTTTGTCAGTTGTACACCATGAATTGAGACTCAACTCAGCTCAGCAACTACAGAACTTATTGAATTTGAAGGAGTGCTATGTCATCTGCAAAGTCGAAATCAGTATAGCAGGCTATGTTAACACGTCATCTATTACAATGACAAATGTACCAAAATCTGAATTTTGATGATTTTTACGATGGTCCGGATGAGCCAATCAATGAATGGGACTTTAAGGGCTCAGGTATATATAGGCCGGTAACAACGCTTACACAGTATTTTGTGGAACATGAGTACATCAGGCATATCGAATTGTAGTCTAAATACGAGGAATGTCCGTCTGATTTTAAATTTTTTTTTTTTAAATTGGTGATATAATACAAATTTTATGGCAAATTATTAACAATTGATATTTATTTTATGTGCACTCATGTCCTACAACAAATACTGTGCAAAAGTTGCAATCCGATCCCTTAAATGTCAACAGTTGCCCAGCTCGATTTATGGACAATTTAGTTAAAGCCATATTATAACCAGATGATGGTGGATGCGATATCGCTATTTTGACGTCGCCATTGGATTAACACATAATCATGAAATCTTCACAAACAATTCTAAATTTGTTATGTGGTGTCAAAGCAAAATTATCTTACTCTAAAACCGTTGGGGTTCTGCAAAGTACCCCACTGCAAGTATGTTAATTGTCCATTTATAATCGCTAACCGTGTATTGTGAATGGGGCTGTCAGCCCTGTATCTTCGCCAGCCTCGTACGTCCGTGTTGCGTGTCCTATGCCGCCTGATTATAACATTTGCTGAGGAAGACGCCCTCACTGACTTTTTAAAATTCCTTTTTTTACACGATTAAATTATACTTTATTAAACCAATATACCCTGCAAAAATCAAAACTGTAGGTGCTGTAGTTTTGTCAAAATCCGGATTCGGCACTTTATTATTACGATGGAATTATTAGTCGAACGCATACACGATGTTCATGACACACAGTACGTACACGGCGTGCGGGACGGTGATATACACAACAAAGGGTCGTACCACAACATGACCGAAGCAGTGGTACGTATTGGCGACATGTACGCTGGTAGTAAATTCCAATTTTCTTTGCTTTGCCGTAGTTGTTCGGCTCAAAAATAAAAGGGGATATATCTGACAGTATACAAATACAACATGTTTTGAGGGGAAGTAGTCAAAACTACTGGTCCCGAGGTGTTGGATGATATGACTACTTCCCTCCGCTGACACTGAGGGACCAGTAGTTTTGACTACTTTACCGAAATAAAACATGTTGTATTTGTTTTACTATACCTCATAAATATTTTCACTATCACGGTAAAATCGTAAACAAAAGTCATCTGGCGCCACCTGTAAAAAAAGTAAACATACTTATGAGACCATTTTTGGACCATAATGTACATAAGGACCAGTAATTACACTGACAAAATTTCATCAATATAGCTCCTTCACTTCTGGGTGATGTCAAAAACTTTTGGATACCCCCTCGTATGTGTGTAGGTGGGTGGGGTGTATATAGGGTGTATGGGGGGTGTATATATACTCGACTATAAAAGGGGTGAACATTACATTATAATTATGTATAGGAGTTATGTGCTCTGCGTGCTAGCCATAGGTTTCAATATAAAAAGTCAAAGTTTTAAGATATTTTTTCAGAATATCAACAGCCATCTTAAGCAATACTAGGCTTGTTTGTACTCATTTGCACATTCTAAATATGGTAATTTTTAAAGACAATTTGAAACATGTCATCTGCAGTCGACCCCAGCGTGGAGAGGATTAAGGCGAATAATACATTACAGTGGCGTACCGTGGCCGCCCCAACCCCGGGGGGCTGAAGAAGAAACAATTTTGCCGCCCCTTCCTTAACAGCCCGAAAAGGTTGACCCAATTTTTTTCTCGGTCGTTTGAAAAAGTGAAGAGCAAAAAAAAAAAAAAAAGGATTTTAGCCGCTAGCGCCCTAAAAGCAACCATTTTTTCAATTTTTTTTTTGCTTTTTCAATTTTTGGCGCCCTTTTTTCATTGCTAATTCGTTTTGCCGCCCCTTCGTTTTTGCCGCCCTGTTTTCGCCGCCCTTCTTCTTCCGCCGCCCTTCGTTTTTGCCGCCCCTACTTTGACCCCGGGGCTGGCGCCCCCAAAGCCCCCCAAATACGCGCCTGCATTAAATAATTAAAACGTAGACAGTAAAAAAGACAAAACACAAACAAAATGGCGACGTAAAAAGTAATTATTATAGGAAAGAGAAAATATAATTTTATATATAGGTGTATAATAAATTCTCATACATATATTATCATAATTGCTTGTATACATAAACAGAATGATAAATTGTTACCTTGTAACGTTAGGTGTATATGTTTAGGATTAAACTATTTTATTTTGTTTTAAAACATTTATTTAATAAAAGCATATGAATATTACATAATTTTGCCGCAAGTGTTATATTTTAATATAACTAGAAAATGCTCTATTAATATCATACAAATTCGTCTGCAGGTTCATTTCGTACGGGGTGTTAACCTGACCACCTTTTCTGACTACCTTTTCTGACTACCTTTTCTGACCAGCTTTTACAGTGAGCCGTGTGATATTTGATTCTTACACTATAGACCACAATGGCATTATCCCAATGCCATAGGGTCACTCCATATCAAATCAAGGAGGCGCCCCACCTGACCCCCTCAGATTTGCTTTATATTTTAGTCATATGTTGTACCTGTAAAAATATTAAAAATCTGCAAATTTGAGGTCTGTAGCTCTTACGGATTTTCTGTGGCAGGCATTTAAAGTTGGAGTAGGGAGGTCTAAATTTGGACCCAAAAGTTACCCCTTAAATAAATTTCATCTTTGGGAGTCTGTGCCTTCTTTATAAAAAGAAAGAGAGGTCTGAAACTTTGCATACACACTAACTGCATGCCCAATTTGTCAAAAAATAAAAAATAAAAAAATTATGTAATTGCGCGTTGTGTCACGGGGTCATTAAATATGCAAGAAAAAATGTAATGTTTTGTAAACTGGCAAGTTTAGCCCCCCAAAATTCACATTTTTTGTCAGATTAATTATTTTTGTTTTCACCGATGCTATATATAGGATAAATACAATGCATACCCAAAAAATTGGGGTCACAACTCATTTACATTTCGAACAGCGCCCTCACGAAGATGAAATTTATTGCAAATTCAACATTTTCAGGGGGCCCAAAGTCGATGTGGTCCACCTTCAAAGTTTATAAAACATCACTTTAATATAACTACTAGTCTTAAATTACAACTTTGCTAAGTCCCAGTAATTGTATAGGTTGACTTCATATAAAATGACAAGCCTAAAGTTGACCATTTTCTTATGATTGCATGTAGTGCAAATGTGCCGAATTCGGAAGGCTTGAAAGTCAAATTGGCCACAATATTAAAAATAAATGATTAGATGAGTAGTTATTGGCCCTATTTACTTGTATTTCCATTTCGTTTTCAATATATACAGATTTTCTATGGTAGCCAT
Organism: Amphiura filiformis; assembly: GCF_039555335.1. Classification (NCBI taxonomy): domain Eukaryota; kingdom Metazoa; phylum Echinodermata; class Ophiuroidea; order Amphilepidida; family Amphiuridae; genus Amphiura; species Amphiura filiformis. Next base: position 120,070 of record NW_027305638.1, read on the forward strand.
TTAAAGTTGGAGTGCAGCGCCCTCACGAAGATGTTTTGTAAACTGGCAAGTTTAGCCCCCTAAATTCACATTTTTGTCAGATTAATTATTTTTTGTTGTCACCGATGCTATATATAGGATAAATACAATGCATACCCAAAAAATTGGGGTCACAACTCATTTACATTTCGAACAACGCCCTCACGAAGATGAAATTTATTGCAAATTCAACATTTTCATGGGGCCCAAAGTCGATGTGGTCAACCTTCAAAATTTATAAAACATCACTTTTATATGACTACTAGTCTTAAATTGCAACTTTGCTCAATCCCATTAATTTTATAGATTGACTTCATATAAAACGACAAGCCTAAAGTTGACCGTTTTCTTATGATTGCATGTACTGCAAATGTGCCGAATTCGGAAGGTTTAAAAGTCAAAATGGCCACAATATTGAAAATAAATGACTAGATGCATAGTTATTGGCCCTATTTACTTTTATTTCCATTTTATTTTCAATATTGGGGTCAATTTGACTTTCAACCTTCCGAATTCGGCACATTTGCACCCTTTTTGCACTACATGCAATCATAAGAAAATGGTTAACTTTGGGCTTGTCATTTTATATGAAGTCAACCTATACAATTACTGGGACTTAGCAAAGTTGTAATTTAAGACTTGTTGTTATATAAAAGTGATGTTTTATAAACTTTGAAGGTGGACCACATCGACTTTGGGCCCCTGAAAATGTTGAATGTGCAATAAATTCCATCTTCGTGAGGGCGCTGTTCGAAATGTAAATGAGTTGTGACCCCAATTGGATAGATATGCATTGTAGTTAAGTTATTTATAGCATCGGTGACAACAAAAAATAATTAATCTGACAAAAATGTGAATTTAGGGCGGCTAAACTTGCCAGTTTACAAAACATTACATTTTTGCTTGCATATTTAATGAGCCCGTGACACAACGCGCAATTACAGAATTTTTTATTTTTTATTTTTTGACAAATTGGGCATGCAGTTAGTGTGTATGCAAAGTTTCAGACCTCTCTTTCTTTTTATAAAGAAGGCACAAACGCCCAAAGATGAAATTTATTTAAAGGGCAACTTTTGGGTCCAAATGTAGACCCCCCCTACTCCAACTTTAAATGGCTGCCACAGAAAATCCGTAAGAGCTACAGACCTCAAATTTGCAGGTTTTAATATTTTTACAGGTACAACATATGACTAAAATATAAAGCAAATCTGAGGGGGTCAGGTGGGGCGCCTCCTTGATTTGATATGGAGTGACCCCATAGTCCAATAACATTAACTAAACAATCATAGTGCAAAATTTGACCTGAAGTTGCAGAGCATGAGGTTTTTGTACCCCAATTTTCAAAGGTCATTCAATGAATGTACAAATGTATCGGAGTTAAAGAACTGTGCACTAATAGATGAGAATGTTTTGGATCCTAGTGTTTTACACCATAATCATAGATAGTCCTGCTGGGTGATAATTTGCAACTTTTCTCTGGGACTTGTTAATAGATAAACAACATTTTTAAGGGTACATGGTTGTTATTTCTTTCTCACTTTAGATTATTTATTTGTACCTTTTGCTTGTCGAGTATCCTTTGATTTTGTTTTGTTTAATACAGTTTTGTTTGTATATTTAATGTCTTGGATGCACCATCGGATCGAGTGCCACTGATGTAAAAGCAATTTCCTAATAAAAACTTGAAACTTAAAAACTACATCACTTTCATTGTAAATGAAATTATTTAAAACAAATAAAATAAAATTTTGCACACACATCCAATTTTCCTGACTTCATTCGAACGAGTGCTCCCTAGTGTTACCCTCAGCACTTCCCTGTTCAGACTTTGTCTGTCTGATGGACAATTAAGGGTATACGATGTATTGTTGGTCGAAGCAGCAGAAAACAAAGTAGTTCACAGCACCTTGCAAATGGTAGTGAGCTTTAGCAAAAATTGCATTGCTCAATAAGCCCAATCGGCATTGGAAGTTTGCAATGCATTGTGGGGCACATTTTGCAGTTTTGGAACACTTTGTCCTTTGACCTATCGGGAAAATTCAGAAAAATTGGGGTTTTGAGCGTACAAAATATAATTTAAAACGTGTTACTAGAATAAAAACAATCCCAAAAATTTGATTATTGTATAAATTAATTATTTTATTATTTATAATGATAACATTATTACAATAATAAATTAATGATTACAGCAATTTTCCAGATATGTCAGAGGTCAAAGTGTCCCAAAAACCTGAAAGTTATGGCGATTGGGCTTATTCATAGCGAGCGTGTAGAATAATTCAAATATCACAGATATACTTTTGTATTAGGTCCTGTGGTTCTGAGTGTTGTAGAGAGGGCTGAAACAACAACACTTTTGTAAAACGTACATAACTCATTAACAAAAAATTAAGCAAGTTTTCCCAAGTATATGATTTGTATAATGAACTTCTGCAAAACACCAAAGTGTTATTTTTCAATAATATATTGATTCAGATAATGAAAATCTGCTTCGACGAACAATACCTCGTATACCCTTAAACCCATATTCACATTCATGCTGCACCCTTAATATATCATGCAGGGCATGTTTGACAAATATCATGAATATGACCTTGTGTAGTGGTAATTGTGTTTACTTTATTGATTATTGACCCAGCACCTGAAATGATAACTCCTCTCTAAACTGAGAAGTTAACTGCCCTGTGAAAAACCATGGAAGTATGGAAAAACAAAACAAATTTCACTTGATAATTTCAATTTTATGTGCAAAGTGTAAAGATAATAACAATGAAGCAAAACATCCAAATAATGTCAAATAAGGTTGTCAAAAAAGATGGTCAGAAAAGGGGTCAGAAAAGGTAGTCAGAAAAGGTGGTCAGGTTATGGAAATTCCCTTTAGTACGTGCATAATATTCAATTCAGCTATATAAGCAACCTCACTGGAGAGTGAATAGTTAGACGTGCGCACTATCAAGGAGTATTGTAATCGCAACCTCACTGGAGAGTGAATAGTTAGACGTGCGCACCATCAATGAGTATTGTAATCGCAACCTCACTGGAGAGTGAATAGTTAGACGTGCGCACTATCAAGGAGTATTGTAATCGCAACCTCACTGGAGAGTGAATAGTTAGACGTGCGCACCATCAATGAGTATTGTAATCGCAACCTCACAGGAGAGTGAATAGTTAGACGTGCGCACTATCAAGGAGTATTGTAATCGCAACCTCACTGGAGAGTGAATAGTTAGACGTGCGCACCATCAATGAGTATTGTAATCGCAACCTCACAGGAGAGTGAATAGTTAGACGTGCGCACTATCAAGGAGTATTGTAATCGCAACCTCACTGGAGAGTGAATAGTTAGACGTGCGCACCATCAATGAGTATTGTAATCGCAACCTCACAGGAGAGTGAATAGTTAGACGTGCGCACCATCAAGGAGTATTGTAATCGCAACCTCACAGGAGAGTGAATAGTTAGACGTGCGCACCATCAATGAGTATTGTAATCGCAACCTCACTGGAGAGTGAATAGTTAGACGTGCGCACCATCAAGGAGTATTGTAATCGCAACCTCACTGGAGAGTGAATAGTTAGACGTGCGCACTATCAAGGAGTATTGTAATCGCAACCTCACTGGAGAGTGAATAGTTAGACGTGCGCACTATCAAGGAGTATTGTAATCGCAACCTCACTGGAGAGTGAATAGTTAGACGTAAGCACCATCAATGAGTATTGTAATTACAACCTCACAGGAGAGTGAATAGTTAGACGTGCGCACTATCAAGGAGTATTGTAATCGCAACCTCACTGGAGAGTGAATAGTTAGACGTGCGCACTATCAAGGAGTATTGTAATCGCAACCTCACTGGAGAGTGAATAGTTAGACGTGCGCACCATCAAGGAGTATTGTAATCGCAACCTCACAGGAGAGTGAATAGTTAGACGTGCGCACTATCAAGGAGTATTGTAATCGCAACCTCACTGGAGAGTGAATAGTTAGACGTGCGCACTATCAAGGAGTATTGTAATCGCAACCTCACTGGAGAGTGAATATAGTTAGACGTGCGCACCATCAATGAGTATTGTAATCGCAACCTCACAGGAGAGTAAATAGTTAGACGTACGCACCATCAAGGAGTATTGTAATCGCAACCTCTCTATTGTCTGATTGTGGCAATTCGTTTAGGGCCGGTTTCTCGAAGCATGGCTAGTGATCAGGCTTCCTGAACCCAACATATCATGTATCAGTGCTTACAATTTCACATTGTACATCACCTAGAAAGATAAATCAATCAAATGGATCCACATTGATAGGGCTAGCCTACTGGCTTAGCCAGACCACTAGCCAAGCTTCGGGAAATCGGACCTTTGAGTCTAAACGAATGGCCAACATGACTGACATGACAGTTTACTTCAGTTTCGAACCAGTCATTCATTGCATTCATTTTCATCACATGTAGTGCGTTTATATGCGTTGAACGCATCCCACCAGTCTGTCATAGCAGTGTATTTCCAGTTGAAAAATGCATTCCTCCATTCACGTTCAACTTCCGGAAGATCCTCTGAAAATGATGAAAAGATTTTTTATCTCAGTATTTTATCTCTAAAAACAAAACAAAACAACAACAACAAACGCCAGCGCAGGCGAGGCCTAAGGTTGAGTAACGGCTTCAACGTACATAAGAAACTTTTACAAACAATAATTGTAATTACCAGTGAAAATTTCCAACTTTGGTACAAGATCATTCCAAAATCGTACAGAGTCTGCTTTAAGAGCTCTGTCTGTAGTCAAATTGAGATCCAATACTTTGTAGTTGAGTTCGGGAACGGTAAACGTAGGCCAATACATCTCATTCTCTGGGTCATTTGACATACTCGGTGTCCTGTTTAATTACAAAGTATAAATAAAATAATAAGTGTATTATTTTGACAACACTAGCAGAAGGGAAGGGTTTCATATTATCCGCGCAAAGAAAAAGTGATTGTTTCAAATGTGGTGTCACTGTGAAGAGGAATAATGATATTGAAAGTAGCTATCCCTTGAAATGCAACACGATATGTCACAAATAATCTGACAAAATAGTTTGATAGTTTGATAAAACTTTCAAAAATTTTGTTGAGGAATTTATTTCAATGGGATTTCAACTTCTTCAATACTGCAGTTTTACAAGTTTTAGGCCTATGCATTGCCAAATATTTTCATTTCACAATGACCTAATGACAAACTGTCCTTTTGGCAGTTTATACACACTTTTTTTTTTTACACTCTCACCGAGATTACTAAAAGTGGCCTTTAATGTCCCTCTATTCAATTTGATTCTAGTTGAACTTCATAACAGCCATTATTGGATTCAAATATAAACAATGAAGTCGTTAAGTGAACACATACTATGGTAAAGGAAACAACTAGATCTTGATTTACCCTGTCTTGGCAAATTCAGTCCAAAATCGAATGATCTTGACGCTCAATTCTATCTCCGGTCCACTCAGCTCCGGCTTTCCTTCAATGAAAGGAAAGCCAAAGACAAATTGGATTTCCTCACTATGTCCACTTTCGAGCCACGTGGGATTCCCACGCGGAGTCCAGCGAATAGAAACTGTTGGCGCATGTGTCATCTATTAAAAACAATAGAACGTACATGTATATAGTAATGCAGTATGGAATACCTATAAAAGTCAACTCCAAGTTTTCTTTGATAGCTCTTTATCAAATAGTTGTTTGACTTGTTAGAGTCGTCAGTGGGACAATGGATTACATTGGTACCACAGCTGCCATGCGCGTATTTGGGGGGAGCTTGGGGGGGCGCGAGCCCCCCGGGGTCAAAGTAGGGGGCGGCAAAAACGAAGGGGCGGCGGAAGAAGAAGGGGTGGCAAAAAGAAGGGCGGCAAAAAGAAGTACGGGCGGCAAAAAGACTTAGTAAAGAAAAAAGGGCGAACAAATTTGAAGAACTGTGAAAAAATGGTACTATACCTTGCTTTTTTTTTTTTTGCTCTTCACATTTTCAAACCACCGAAAAAAAATGGGCTCAACCTTTTCGGGTTGTTGAGGAAGGGGCAGCAAACTATGATATTCTTCAACCCCCCTGGGAAGGAGCAGCCACGGTACGCCACTGGCTGCAAGCACCCTTAATCAATTTTATGTTTAATTTGCTTCCACGTGTCTTTGTTTTAATTATCATTACACGTACAATATAACTCACGGCCGGGTTTCCTGCATATACTGTACATTTATCATTTTGAATGATATTATTGAGGTTAGATTAAATGAAGGTTAAGTTGTCTTGATCGTGGTTACTCAATCCAAGGTATCAAAGTGAAGTTACAATAAATAAAACACAAGTTGCTTAGCAATTAATAAAACGTTGCAACGCAGTGGCGTACCGTGGCCGCCCCAACCCCGGGGGGCTGAAGAAGAAACAATTTTGCCGCCCCTTCCTTAACAGCCCGAAAAGGTTGACCCAATTTTTTTCACGGTCGTTTGAAAAAGTGAAGAGCAAAAAAAAACAAAAAAAAGGATTTTAGGCGCTAGCGCCCTAAAAGCAACCTTTTTTCAAAATTTTTTATGCTTTTTCAATTTTTGGCGCCCTTTTTTCATTGCTAATTCTTTTGCCACCCCTTCGTTTTTGCTGCCCTGTTTTTGCCCCCATCTTCTTCCGCCGCCCTTCGTTTTTGCCGCCCCTACTTTGACCCCGGGGGCTGGCGCCCCAAAGCCCCCCAAAAAAAATACGCGCATGCAACGTACCTGATAACGGTAAACCTGGTCCCCTGCCATTGCATGAGCTCTAGCTACGTACCTGATAACGGTAAACCTGGTCCCCTGCCATTGCATGAGCTCTAGCTACGTACCTGATAACGGTAAACCTGATCCCCTGCCATTGAATGAGCTCTAGCAACGTACCTGATAACGGTAAACCTGGTCCCCTGCCATTGAATGAGCTCTAGCTACGTACCTGATAACGGTAAACCTGGTCCCCTGCCATTGAATGAGCTCTAGCTACGTACCTGATAACGGTAAACCTGGTCCCCTGCCATTGAATGAGCTCTAGCAACGTACCTGATAACGGTAAACCTGGTCCCCTGCCATTGAATGAGCTCTAGCTACGTACCTGATAACGGTAAACCTGGTCCCCTGCCATTGCATGAGCTCTAGCAACGTACCTGATAACGGTAAACCTGGTCCCCTGCCATTGAATGAGCTCTAGCTACGTACCTGATAACGGTAAACCTGGTCCCCTGCCATTGCATGAGCTCTAGCTACGTACCTGATAACGGTAAACCTGGTCCCCTGCCATTGCATGAGCTCTAGCAACGTACCTGATAACGGTAAACCTGGTCCCCTGCCATTGAATGAGCTCTAGCTACGTACCTGATAACGGTAAACCTGGTCCCCTGCCATTGAATGAGCTCTAGCAACGTACCTGATAACGGTAAACCTGGTCCCCTGCCATTGAATGAGCTCTAGCAAGGTACCTGATAACGGTAAACCTGATCCCCTGCCATTGAATGAGCTCTAGCTACGTACCTGATAACGGTAAACCTGGTCCCCTGCCATTGCATGAGCTCTAGCAACGTACCTGATAACGGTAAACCTGGCCCCCTGCCATTGAATGAGCTCTAGCTACGTACCTGATAACGGTAAACCTGATCCCCTGCCATTGAATGAGCTCTAGCTACGTACCTGATAACGGTAAACCTGGCCCCCTGCCATTGAATGAGCTCTAGCTACGTACCTGATAACGGTAAACCTGATCCCCTGCCATTGAATGAGCTCTAGCTACGTACCTGATAACGGTAAACCTGATCCCCTGCCATTGAATGAGCTCTAGCTACGTACCTGATAACGGTAAACCTGGTCCCCTGCCATTGAATGAGCTCTAGCTACGTACCTGATAACGGTAAACCTGGTCCCCTGCCATTGAATGAGCTCTAGCAACGTACCTGATAACGGTAAACCTGATCCCCTGCCATTGAATGAGCTCTAGCTACGTACCTGATAACGGTAAACCTGGTCCCCTGCCATTGAATGAGCTCTAGCTACGTACCTGATAACGGTAAACCTGGTCCCCTGCCATTGAATGAGCTCTAGCTACGTACCTGATAACGGTAAACCTGGTCCCCTGCCATTGCATGAGCTCTAGCAACGTACCTGATAACGGTAAACCTGGTCCCCTGCCATTGAATGAGCTCTAGCTACGTACCTGATAACGGTAAACCTGGTCCCCTGCCATTGAATGAGCTCTAGCTACGTACCTGATAACGGTAAACCTGGTCCCCTGCCATTGCATGAGCTCTAGCAACGTACCTGATAACGGTAAACCTGGTCCCCTGCCATTGAATGAGCTCTAGCTACGTACCTGATAACGGTAAACCTGGTCCCCTGCCATTGAATGAGCTCTAGCAACGTACCTGATAACGGTAAACCTGATCCCCTGCCATTGAATGAGCTCTAGCTACGTACCTGATAACGGTAAACCTGATCCCATGCCATTGAATGAGCTCTAGCTACGTACCCGATAACGGTAAACCTGGTCCCCTGCCATTGAATGAGCTCTAGCTACGTACCTGATAACGGTAAACCTGGTCCCCTGCCATTGAATGAGCTCTAGCTACGTACCTGATAACGGTAAACCTGATCCCCCTGCCATTGAATGAGCTCTAGCAACGTACCTGATAACGGTAAACCTGATCCCCTGCCATTGAATGAGCTCTAGCAACGTACCTGATAACGGTAAACCTGGTCCCCTGCCATTGAATGAGCTCTAGCTACGTACCTGATAACGGTAAACCTGGTCCCCTGCCATTGAATGAGCTCTAGCTACGTACCTGATAACGGTAAACCTGGCCCCTGCCATTGAATGAGCTCTAGCTACGTACCTGATAACGGTAAACCTGATCCCCTGCCATTGAATGAGCTCTAGCAACGTACCTGATAACGGTAAACCTGGCCCCCTGCCATTGAATGAGCTCTAGCTACGTACCTGATAACGGTAAACCTGGTCCCCTGTCATTGAATGAGCTCTAGCAACGTACCTGATAACGGTACACCTGGTCCCCTGCCATTGAATGAACTCTAGCAACGTACCTGATAACGGTACACCTGGTCCCCTGCCATTGCATGAGCTCTAGCGACGATGTCATTATTCGCGGCAAAGGGATCTGTGACGAAGTCAACATAAGGTCTGAAGAAATCCACGTTGTCTTGATCCTGGATGGTCCAATCTAAATAGTGCTGGTAGATTGAATCTTCAATGATGGGATTTCCTATTGCTTCACTTACAAACTAAAGTTATAATGAGATGGTAATACCAGAAATTTGAATTTAATGAAACAAGAAGAACAATTGATTAATAAGACGTTTTATTAAGAAATACCGTTTGAAAAATATAAAAATATCAACGTCAGTCGAAGGAAAGGTCCTTATCTTGGGTCCGAAATATAACCAGTAAACATGGTACAAACAGGGTCTCGCTAAATTAAAGTTGTCATACAAATAGGTGACAAATATGAAGCAATATTATCATTAAATTAAGTTACGGTCCAGCTTTATGAAAGAGGGAAGCTTCAAACATTTTAAGGTCGCCTCCAGCGCCTAAATGGTAGAGTCGTACGTGTATTGGCATCCATTCTGTGGGGAGTCCGACGCACTTCCCCTCCGGGAGTTGAAAATTTTGTAAGTAATGGGACCAAAATCCGTATCTGAACAGGTTTCTATATACAATGGAAGTAAATCTCTCTCAAGCCCAAATATCTAACCTTATGGTGGTACTACACCCTTGATAAATTTGTGACTATTTTTGCATTTTTCTCATTAAATAATAACACACTGGTAGCTAAAGTTATGTATATTATAGGGGCAAAGAATCTAGTTACTACACTGGAATTTCAGTTACTCAAGACAAGCGGTACATAATTTATGATAAGAACAGAGGTACCGCTAGAATGTATCTTATTTTTTAACATATAGGCCTATAATGAACCACTTGTCTTGAATCACTGAAATTTCAGTGAAGTAATTGGATTCCTTGCCCCTATAATACACATACCTTTTGCTACCAGTGTGTAGTTATTTTTTGAGAAAAATGCAAAATTAGTCCCAATGTTTATCAGGGGGTATGTAGTACCACCTTAAGTACAAAAAAACACATTAATTCATATCAACTCGGATGTTACCTTAATGATATTTTGAGAAGCAGATTCTGTGAACTGCAGTATTCGAAACGAACATTGTATGCAGTACAGCTTGGCCCGGGGGAAATGAATTTAGAAATGAAGCAACGACATCACTTGAGCAAAAAACAAAGGGTGCTTTTATTTAATGTTCATTGTTGTGGTGTTTACATGTTCTATGGAGAGAGCACTATGTAGTATGACATTGCTAGAAATTATCAAATATGCCTAGTTGCCTCGGTATCGGTATTGGTGCAGGTATCAACAGGACCCTGACAGTGAGTTCAGAAGTATGTTACTGCGTGGAAGCGGCCATTGACCCTGTCATCGCGTATCAGGAACTACCGGTCGCGAAAGGCGCACTTGAATGCGCCCTATACGCGTTATTGATCGCGTAGGACGCTTGTGCTGGCGACGCGTTCGTTAGCACCCCGGCGACCCCCGCGTTGCCGTTAGCACCCGTTAGCACCCTATGGCAGCTCCCATACGTGTGATTCGCGGGATTTTATTTTCAGGCTCTGTAGCGTGCAAATTTGGCTGGTCCGTTTTTTACAGTGGGGGACCTGTATGCGCTAGTCTTATACTAATGTAGTTTCGGAATAGCACCACTTACGGTTACTTAGTTGGACAGGTTTCACTAAGAAGCCGCTATAGTGGGATTGTCCTGAACAGTAGCCAATGGAATTATAGTACCAGGACATTTCCCAAAACCTGCCCTCCTACACCCTGTCACATGACTTAATTAGAATAACTACCATTCTGCTTGGAGCCAACTTGTCAAAGAATGAGCTCTTTATGAGCTATATAAACTGAGCTCAAAAAGAAACTTATAATTTTTTACAACTTGTGAATCACAAGGTCATATCTTAAAATAGTGTCAATCAAAATGAACCAAAATTACACACAGGATTACTTTAATACTCTACTCAAAACACATGTCAGTAACCAAGCAGTTGTCCAACTGACACAACAACAAAATGCACTGTCATGGGACAGCTTCCTGGACTTCCTCCACTTTCACAGCCCAACATTTGGCACCCAGCACAAAAAATCTGTGAGAATGCACACAAGATCCTTGCACAGATGATAAAACGGTGCTGCTTTCTGCTTTTCATACACTTTTTCAAGAAACAGGGCTGGGCTGTGAATGTGGTCCAGGAAGCTGTTCCATGTCAGTGCATTTTGCTGTTGTGTCAGTTGGATAACTGCTTGGTTACTGAGTAGAGTATTGAAGTAAACCTGTGTGTAATTTTGGTTCAATTTGATGGACGGGATTTCAAGATATGACCTTGTGAAAAATTATAAGTTTCTTTTTGAGCTCAGTTTAGATATATCCCACTAGTTAGCGGTTACAATTCCGGTATTAGTATCCGAGACTATCCAGATACCTATATATTTTGATGTGAGTTATCTGCTCTTCTCTGAAAAATAACTCCGTACAGCCTACACCTAAGGTGAGTTATATATCAGACCCACACTCTTTATAACGCTTATCCCAGAGTGTTGTGTGTACGCTGTATAAAAACATACCCCTTACCGACTTGTACACCTGTTCACTAACGAATGGCGGATCTTCCCTAGTAGCGTATGGTGGAAACAGGCGTAGTATCCGCTGTGTCCCTTCAGCAGCATTGGATCCTAACATCAATGTAGTCCTCTGAAAGTCTTGCCTTTGTATCAGATTCAGAGGAGAATCATCCAAGAAGTTGTTATCAATCTGGTTATCGATACAAGGAGCCCACATGAATCCAGACTGTAGAAAAGACATTTTTAAATATATTTAAATTACTGAAACTAAATTACTGGAACAATGTGAATTCATGAAAATTCATCAACAAGACTTGCGAATAAATGTATTAAACCGCCAAAGATATTAGGATTGTGTTTTAGAATCAGAATAAGGGCTCGGTTTTCGTGACGTAGCCAGTTGGTGGAGATTATGGTGAAGTGTAGGTAGGGATATGTGTCACGTGTGCCCTCATAAATCACGATCCCATCGGAATATTTTGCGGGGGTTGTCGCAATTAGGGAAAAATATTAAGAGGATCGGTCTGTCGGATTTGGTTTTAAAATTTGGACTATTTTCTCCTATTGACGTGCAGCGTGGACAATGAAACCACATCTTACGGAGATAAATAACGCTATAGTCTAAATTAACCTAACAATGCAGCAAGCAACTAAAAATACACCGATTGCTCTGTGCTCTGAGCTTAATTCCATGACAATTTTTCTTCCCATGATCCACGTATTTCCTGTTTCAGACAATCCATTTGTTTTCAAGCGTCATTTTTTAAAAAGCTTTGGCTCCTTCAGATTTGATATGATATTTTTCATGCAAAGTAGCATATTAAAATGTGTTGATGGTCAAGTCTTTTAAATGATTTTAATCATTATTGAACAGCGGTGTTCGCAAGAGTGTGCACCATCAGTTTCCTGCTTAAAAAATCTGGTTAGGCCATTTTCCTGCTCAAAAAATCTGGTTAGGCCATTTTTAGGTTGTAGAGTTATAGGATTATGATTATAAATTAGGCTCAGGATTAAGATATTATGGTTAGAGTCAGATTATACAGCCTGTCTCAAAAATAATTGTGCAAGTGAAAAGCGCCCTCTTTGGTAATTAGAAAATATCGTTGTGACATAATGCTTGCATCAACGTCAAGGGCGTAGTCTTAGCTCTCAAAATATCGTTTGTTCTGTTCAATTTGCTCGTTTTAATCTCAAGATATGTTTAGTTAACGACGAAAGTGTAAAATCACAATTGTGCCACTTACTAGGGAAGAGGGCTTTACATGTATATCAGTGATAGTATCAATTTGTTTTTACTGTTTTTACTGTTTATTCATGATGCGGGAATAATGATTCTCCTTTTCCACTTAAAACAGATTAAAAGATAAATAAATATTTCACATTCTGCTGTAAAATTAAATACATGTGCATGTCAATGATTGATTTTATCATGGTAAATACTGTTCTCTTAGTCACTTAAGACATGTTAAATTACAAACAAATATTGCACACTTATAGGTCAATGAACGCGTATTACTTGCTGGAAGAGAAATTAGACAAAATATCATGCACGCGCGCTGATGTTGAGGCGTCTAATGCACGAGCCCCGAAGGGGGAGTGCATTAGACGCATCAACATCAGCTATCATTGATTTACATGTACAGCTCTCTTCCCTAGTAAAAGTGGCACAATTGTGATTTTACCCCTTCGTTGTAAAATAAGCATATCTCAAATTTAAAATAAGCAAATTGAACAGATCAAACGGTATTTGAGAGCTAAGACTGCGCCCTTGACGTTAATGTGAGCATCATGTCAAAACGGTATTTTATAATTGCCATAGAGGGCGCTTTTTACTTGCACAAATTTTTTTTAGACAGGCTGTAGTTGGGGTGGTAATCACGCAATCATCTTTCTAATTCTTCAAGTAATAAATTACAGGTGTATACTTCAGACCTGGCATTTAATATGGAATAAATCTTCACGCAGTGCCAAGACTCATCTGGAAGGGCTCTGCATAAACCGCACGGGCTAAATATTAATTGGGGTGTGTCGGGAGATGGTTTAAAATAATAGTTTGATAGAAAATATGCTTTCCACGAGTTTAAAATATGGTGCTCTAATGCAGTGTATTTGCCTAAAATGGCGGATTGAAAAGAGGCTGAATTTGAGCTTTGGGGGAACACAATTTCAGACTTTATGCAACATTGATCTTTTATTGTCAAATTTATTTGGGTTTGAGGTGATATTTCCTAAACTTCGTCAGCAATTGCTATTCATCAGAGCTGAAATGCAATGTACCATTTTGTTGCAAATGGGAGGAGCTTAAATAATGGCTCTTATAGTGGTACCTACTCAGAAAGTTCGCCACAGGAGTCAAATGTTATAGAATTACGTTACAAAAACAACTGTACGGATTACTGGTTGTCCAATGAACTCACACTGTTAATATTTAAAAATTTTAACTTGATGAGTACGTACCACTTTTAAGAGCAATTTGTTTTCAAAAGCGCCTCCCACATTCACAATTAGTACCTTACAAGTTCATTGCAGTATTGGTATTTAGGTCCAGTACATATCACCTCAAACTTCAATAAAACATCGTGGAAATCACATTTTTTATCAAAAATCATTTTACACCATCCCCGGACACACCCCAATAAACATTTAATCCGTCCGGTTTATGCAGACACCTTTCAGATTAGTCTTGACACTTTGTGAAGAAAAATTCCATACTAAATGCCAAGTGTGTTATTTGCTTACAGCCCGGCTTACAGCTACTCCAGCATCATTAAGTTCCTCTGCTGTAGCATCTCGCAGACATTGACGTAGTTGAGTAGTATCAGTGGCAGTGCATCCTAATTCAGCTCCAATTTTAAACGCTATCTCTCGTCCTACACTGGTTTCTTGGAAATTTCTAGGCGCTACAGCAGCTCCACTCTGTCAAAAGAATCCAAAAATATATGGTTTAAGTTTAGTAAGTCATACGTTAGGAAGAGATGATTGCTTTAGTTAACTATGCTTCTAACTTCAGGCAATGGTCGGCGGTCCAATGATTTTTAACTTTTTCTCAATTTCTACTGCACATGCTGCAAGCATTATGTAATTGTTATTGTACTGATTCGGCAGAGTTACCGTAAATTGGTTGAAGTTTTGCCTAACATGTATTGTGTAATCACGAAATAACTTGTAAACTAGTTCTTCCCATTTGAAAAGGATGTTGAGCAGATAGAACTACAAGAGTCAAGACATTATGTAATATAGGAATGTTACAACATTGTTCTAAAATAATCAGGCTGAGTCAAAAAGAAGTAAGCTCATGTTTGAGGGGCTGTAACTCGAGATCTGTAAGAAATCTGCTAAAAATGAAAATACCACTGGAAAGAACAATTGTACACGTCTAATTAAAAAAAAGAATTGTTGCAATTGCTCACAGCAAATTTAAGTTATACTCATTTGAATACAACCACCCATTTTTGTAGCTGCACACGGTTTCACTTCCCAAGTAGGGGCCTACCTATCATATTGATTGGTAAGGCGCGATGTTCAAATGCAAATCAAGTTATGTGGCAGGTGTGGTTTCGATCAACAATTCCTACATGTTAAAGGGCTCTTTTCAATATGAATTTTACCTCATTGCCTCATTGCACTACATTATAATAAAACGGGCCAAATAACAACATGGCACCATAATTTACCACAAGGGAGCGCACGTCTCTGTCGACGAAGTATCATGAAACTAAGAGTCCCACTGAAGTTCAGCGTCTTTTTCGTCTTCAATTTCCTACAGCTAACCGGGTTTCATGTAAGGGAGCAGTATATAAGAATGTGAACAAGCTCAATGTGCATGGGACACTTCACTAAGGAACAGAGAGCCTGAAGCTTCAGGCAGACCACGAACTGCTAGATCACAAGTGAACATTGCTAGAGTTAGACATGCGTTACAGCAAGACCAAACTCAATCCTGTGCCCAACATTCCCCGATCAAGCTTCTGCCAGATCGTTTGTAAAGACTTGAATTGGTATCCCTACAAACTATAGTACCGTCATGGACTTTGTTGAATATTAATTAAAAGCAACAGTTGTCTTTTCAACAATAAATCCTGTTTGCACTTTGCTGATTCGTCGAAATTGAAATGGATGGAAATCAACCAGCCGTGTACAAAAATGGGAGGTTGTATTCAAATGAGTATAACTTTAGTTTGCTGTGAGCAATTGCAACAATTCTTTTTTTATTTAGATGTGTAGAATTTGCTCTTTCCAGTGGTATTTTTTAGCAGTTTATTTTTAGCAGATTCTTTGCAGATCTCGGGTTACAGCCTCTCAAACATGAGTTTACTTCTTTTTGATTCAGCCTGTACTTCTAGTACCTATTTCTATTCACCGTTATGGATTCTTCTCTCGTGCGATTATCGTGACTATAAAAAATGCACTGTGCTCTGTGAATTACCCTTACCTTGAACGTGGAATTATGCAAAAAGAAACATATGTTGTGTGTATTCTGGGACACACCGTATAAATGAAATACCTGCATTATAACTTGGTTGAAGAGGCCCCTACTCTGCTTGGAGAGTATGTGGTAGTTGCCACTGACAGCCCCTGCACTTTGGCCAAATATCGTAACTTTTTCTCTATTACCACCAAATGCTTAATACAAAGAAAAATAAAGTAATAATAATAAGAAAAATAAAGTAATAATAATAATAATAATAATAATAATAATAATAATAATAATAATAATAATAATAATAATAATAATAATGATAATAATGATAAAAATAATAAAAATAATAAGGAGGAGGAGGAGGAGCAGAAGAAGAAGAAGAAGAAGAAGAAGAAGAAGAAGAAGAAGAAGAAGAAGAAGAAGAAGAAGAAGAAGAAGAAGAAGAAGAAGAAGAAGAAGAAGAAGAAGAAGAAGAAGAAGAAGAAGAAGAAGAAGAAGAAGGAGGAGGAGAAGGAGAAGGAGAAGAAGAAGAATTGAATTACTGTCTTCTTTATTTTATTTCTTGAGAAAAACTGTTACCGTGGATATTTGTTTGTATCCATTTGAGGGCTTCAACTTGATCCAACATTCCATAGTTGCCTGGTAAAATATCGTCACCTGTTACAACACAATGACAAAGACATTGGCGTTATGTGACACAGGTCTATTCGAATAGAAATGTTCTGATTAATGTAGGGAAACAATGGGGTTCTTAAGGGTGTTCTTAATTTTCGTTCTTTGTCACTCACTAAGGGGCACACCATTTGATACTCAGGGGGGGGGTAGGAAGTTGGGGTCGGGGGAAGAAATTTTTTTATGCATTATACACAGTTAGGTGGGGAAAGTTTTTTTTTTTTTTTTTTTTTTTTAGTATTGGTGGGGAAAGTTTGTTTTTTTTGTAGTGGGTGAAGTTTTTTTTTGTTGAAAACTTCCTACCCCCACCCTGAGAATCTAATGGTGCGTCTCTAAGCATAGAAACCACGGTGTTCTTTATTTGGTTCTTTGTCACTTGTTTTTTTTTTTTTTTTTGCATATTTTGTTTCATTTGATATGGAAATACCTGTGGTGAGAAAGCCAAACGTTGCCAGACGGTAATTGATATTGACGCGTATGACGTCACCAATCGCACTCATTGGCTCCCCGCACAGTGTCTTCGACCCTATATCTTCATGGCAGGAATCGCCATGGTAGGTTAAATCCACAGCCACGATTAGCCATTTGGTTCAAACCTTTAAAGCTCTTTTAAACTAATAATTAGTCGAGGGACATAACTAAGGCTACTCACAATAGCCGGGTAATCGATCTTGGTTGTGCGTGATTAAGCTTGTATACCCCATTGAGGTCAATGGTCATCGACTTTTATACTGCCTACAGTGAGTGCAGCTGTACTACACGCTGCACGCTGTAGTCCATAACAGGACCAACGCAATATAAAATGGTCAAATTTTGAGTTCAAAGCGCACGGCCAATTTTCAAAGCGCATTCTAGCGACTATCATATCTGTTCAACACGTATTTCCAAGTTTATGAGACCAAATCTGGTTTCTTGAGAAAAAAATCATGACGGGAGATATTCATCATTTTCTAACCCGGTATCAGAAGATTTTCGTCTGATATCAAAATCGTGCATAGCAATTCACGTGTATCGATCCCGTGTATTCATTTTAGTGTCCCTTCTGCACCAAATAATTATTAGCCAGGCGGTGTCGGTGTGCCCCGTTGTAGTTGGACAGTGATCCCGAGCCTCTTATAAAACCACCACCATGAATCCATACCATTACAGCTGCGTTATTTATCTAAACAAAACAAATAAACAAGCAAGCAAGCAAATAGCAAGAAAAGGATAAATTAGTATCGCGAATGACATTAATACCTCTGTAGTGCAATCAAAATGTCTTTAAGATTAAACTTAAAACTGAACTATTCATCATTTAGCAAATATCACTGACTGTTTTATATAATCTATAATAATAATAATAATAATAATAATAATAATAATAATAATAATAATAATAATAATAATAATAATAATAATAATAATAATAATCAAATAATAATAACAACAACAACAAGAACAACAACAACAACAAAACAACAACAACAACAACAACAACAACAACAATAACAATAAAAAATAATAATAATAATAATAATAATAATAATAATAATAATAATAATAATAATAATA